>NW_022985564.1:129328-258052 GCF_010093815.1 Pseudovirgaria hyperparasitica
TTTATATGGGTGTGGTTTATATGGGTGTGGTTTATATGGGTGTGGTTTATATGGGTGTGGTTTATATGGGTGTGGTTTATATGGGTGTGGTTTATATGGGTGTGTGGTTGTGTATTGTATGAAATGCGAATTGTGGAATGTAGGTATGAAAATAGAAACACACACGCGCGCGTGCGTAATTAGCCATGGAGCTCGGATGGATCCATTTATACCGGAATGGCGGTGTGGGGCTGGGATGTGGTCTAGGTGGGTCCAGCAGGGAGGGTCTCGAAGGAATGCTCAAGAATATGACTGCGGTCTTTATCGTCAAGGTAGAGAAATATGGTCTGGGTGTATGTGTGTATCTCAGAGAGTGAGGAGGGGATAAATCAGGCAATTGCACGAAGATTGCTCGCATGTGAGCTACCTAGTAACGTGTCTTTTGACAAATGTCCAATCCAGGATCTATCTGACGATGACCTCGATTCCGATCTCGTTGCTCCAACCCACATCCTTTCCACTGTCTTTGTAGGCTGCGGCGACGTCAATTTCCAGTACACCATCGCCATTGTCATTGATATCTGTCTTAACAAACCGCGGATCCACAGGTACACCAAACAGAACTGCAAAGAAATCGTCGATTACGTTCCTCTTCCCCAGGCCGCTCACGTAAAGCCCAAATATGCCCAGTGCCTTCAGACTCGAGTAGACACGCAATCGTCCAGACCCAGTCTCGATACTTGCCATGGTGTTGACGATCGCTGCAGATCCTGTCATCTTGTCCAGCAAGCCTAGATTTGCGATCGAGATGTCCGCTGGTCCAGATCCCGAGCCTTTGCGGCGTAGGGTGAAAGATTGTACTGGTACTGCGGACAGAATATCCCAGGCATGGCTATTCAACGATACGTACAGAGGATTCCTGTTTGTAGCTTCCGAGGCAACCGATAGAGGAGGCGCTATACTGCCGCTTGTGTATGATCGGATGATGTATGTTCCAGTCTCTGCCCCAGGGAATTGGCTTAGCTTGATGTGCTCCGTCAAATCGGCGGACGTCGTATTGAATATGCCCAGGATGCTGGTGCCTGTTTGGGCTCCCCCATTATAGCTGCTTACTTTGAGAAGTACATGCTCATCGTAGGATGTATAAGCGTTGGTACTCTTGCCTACAGTGCTTGGACGTAAAATGATCGTATCGCCACGTGGATTCTTCGCCGTCATCTGGTCGATCAGCTTGATGTCGTGTTTTCCAGGCTCGTCGGTGATGTAAATTGGCCCGCCTGATACACATCGTGCCGCTGCATGAAAGGCAGAGAAGTCATGAACAGTTTGGAACATATCCCAGTCCGGGAGTGTATTTAGGTGTTGTGTCAGTAGGGAAACGTGTGCATTGCAAAATATATGCCACGGGTGAGATGCCGGAATCTCAGGGAAGAAGTCATCAGAGTTCCTCAGAAGTAGTCGTGGCTTGTTGTTCGGTAGTTGGCTGTGGAACAGCATCTGAGGCGTAAGACTCATACAGCTGATTGCCTTAGCTCCAAGGTAACGCATATTGGCAATGCTCCAACTGTCTTGATACCTATCGAGCGTTAGCCTTCTAGAGATGCTTCAACGGTAAAATGTATCATCGAAACGCCCTGAACCGAGGAGACGAAGCGAGATAGTTGGCCACTCACTCTTTTATGAGACTCCTTCGAGCAGGAGCTTGGTCGATTTCATCAACCATGAACTGGAATTCTTAGTGTGCAGCACAGCAATGACAGATTAGACTCACCTGAGCATCTGTTTTTACACTGTCGACTCCACTTTGAGACAGGAATGAGTAGAAATCGGCATACATGCGACTGGCCTGGTCGGCGGGAACAACGTATTTGTTCCCGCCTGCAACACCATCTCGCATATGGACCTGAGTGATGCCATATTCTTTAGCGATCTTGCCGTGGGGCGCGATCCCACCCCAGTAACCCAAAAGGGCATGCCACACTGCGATATGCTTGATATTCGGGTTGTCCTTGCGAATCTTCGAGGTGCAGTATTTGAGTCCTTGCGGGAAACCCTCTTTGATAGCCTCAAACTCCATCCAACCCGCTCGAAACTGGTCCAGTCCAGGAGTATACTCGCCGCCTTGATTGTCTCCCAAACTTTGCCAATTATCGTCAATAATAAGATTCGTGATGGTAATTCCACTGCTTCTTAGTGATTCTAAGGCTTCGAATATACGATCCTGGTGGAGCTTCTGGCCGAGGCCATTCCAAGTACAGTATGTCAGCCCATCGTACCATTCTTGAAGCCACTGTGGTTCGGGCCCGGCTTCCTCGAGAGCTTTGACTTCTTTTTGCATTGCTTCACTCATGACCTCATACTGCATTGAGACTTTCCTGGCATGATACATTGCAGCGGAATTGGCTAGCTCAAACGTGTGTCCTACAGCTACCACAACCTTGGACTCGCTCTGGTTGACAGCATCGTTCTGCCCCTGAATGACAACGTTTCCGTCCCCATCGTGATGAATAATAGTGAGTACATCGTCTGTTCCACTGATTGCAAGGACTACGACATGATAACCGTCTTCGCGCAGGAATGACGATAGGACTGAGTCTTTATCAACATCGAAATGATCAGTTCCCTACGGTCTGATTAATATGGAAGTATCCTGTATCTATGTTTGGAGAAAAATTACCTGCCTAGGTGCCAGCCAGGGGCTCCAAATACGGACAAGTGAGAACCATCGCTTCAGGTGCGTTGGGGTACCCAGAGTGTGGCGTGTATAGCTAGAAGCTTCTCCAGGGGCCGCATCGGCGGGAACAGTAAGGTACCAGAGTAATGTATCGGGAGTTTCGCTGCTCTCGTTCGAGATTGTAAATTCGGGACTAATACCCTGGAAGAAGTAATCCAACTTCTGCTTAGGAATCGTTTTCGGTTGAAATAGCAGTGTTCCATCAGCGATGCCAAATAGATCGCGGGCCCATTTCCAGGAATCGTTTGCACTCGAACGGAGCCGGATAGTGAACGAGAAAGCTGACATCTGCTTGTCCAAGGTCAAGGTAAACAATTGACGTCTAGTCGTCTTCCTGTCCGTGGCTTTGTTGATGTCCTCGTACATTCTTTAGCAAAACTCTCACGCAACGATGCGGATACATACTGTAATATCAGCATCCCTAGATTGTTGAAACGGCAAGCTCTCCCATTGTTTTAAAGTGTGGTCATGCCATAGATCAACGCTCCAGTCTTTGTCGGAATCGGCAGCAGTCTCGACGAGCACGGTGAAGAGAGCCTGTTCAGCTATAAGAAACTGCTTTGGGATAAGACTCAGTACGAAATAAAGAATACCTTCGTTCCTTCTGACACGACAGTGATTTGGCCGAGAGGCGGATCACAAACTAGTTTCAAGAACATCTTTCCTGAGTTCGGTGAATAGTCCAGTACGACTATGAAGCGGGCGTGGTTGAACGAAGTGAGTGAATACGCACTATTTCATAAACCTAATCAAGATATAGAGAGCATGCAACCTCAATCGTGAACAAGGCAAGCCAACTCGAAGATGGGGTCAACACACCAGATGCGGAGAAGACACAGATAGATAGGTACCAAGGGAGCTAGACGTGGGGTAGCAGGTGCCAGTTCAGGGTCTAGTTCAACCTGCAGTTGGTGTCCGGGCTAGCGAGATGATGAAGCTGATGACCCTTATGATCGGTTGTCTTGTGCGTCTAGTTGTGCATCCCTGCCCTTTAGAGTCGCAGACGTACAATTGAAAAGAGGGGAAACTCAAGAGGTTCATCGTCCACTGCAGAAGTCTCCATATTCCATCGCGCGAAGTTTCAAGGAACTAAGGCTGGAGTAAGGCTCTAGAATGACTTATACAATTGCCTAGATAGTATGGAGAGCAGGCACTTGCCTCAGACCTAGTCTTCATGCCTTGATGCCTTGATGCCTTGCCGAGACTTTCTCCATCTGATAAGGCTGAATAAAACTAGTAGCCTCCGCCATAACTTTTCTCGCATTCTTCGCGTCGAACGGCCGCCTCGATCGTAGCATCCTGTCGCATTGATGTCATTGACTGATGCAAGCTCTCGCGTGGTGCGGCGCGGTGCATCACGATGCTCCATATTCCCGTCGCCATCGCCTGTCTCGTATGACGCGCGAAGATGCATTTCCCAGGGGTGGCTAAGGAAAGAAGTGGAGAGAAATCTGAATTGGAGTAGGACTGCTAAGGAAATCGATGCGGGCAGGCAAAAGAGTTTTCTGACCATGCTCGAGGAGCGCGGCCTTGTCAAACAGATAGCTGGGTATGCCAAATTACAAGTTTTTGAAATATTGACCGCAGCTAACTGAGGTTTAGGAATCGGGATGCGTTGGACAAGCTCCTTACGAAGAAGCGCATAGGGGTCTACTGTGGTGTTGACGCTACGGCATCCTCTCTACATATTGGGCACATGCTTCCTGTGATGATACTGTTCTGGTCTTATGTCCACGGTTATCCGACTTTCCACCTGGTGAGTAATGTACCTGTACTCGGGGTCAATGATGCTAACAGTCGTGCAGATAGGTGGTGCCACTGCAAAGATAGGAGACCCTAGCGGCCGCTCGACAGAACGAGAGCCCATGCACAGGAGCAGCAGAAGTAAGAATATTTTGTTAATGCAAGAACAAATTAAGAGAATGTGGAAGAAAATAGAGTTTTATGCTGCTCGTCACGGCTTTGTTCATGATAAGAAGAGCATGAGCTGGCTACGCGGAATTTACAACAACTCAACCTGGCATAATAAAGTCACTGTGTCGGAAATATTGGGCCAGCTCGGGAGGGGAATAAGAATCTCGACCTTGCTGGGTCGTGACAGGTAAGCGAGCACTCGAGAAGTAACTAGACAACTACAGTCTAATACCATATTAGTGTAAAAGAACGTCTGAATAGCGGTGTCGGTATGAACGTTGCCGAATTCTTCTACCCTCTGATGCAGAGTTGGGATTGGTGGGAGATGTTCAAACAAAAGGGGGTGCAACTTCAGATTGGCGGTTCCGACCAATATGGCAATCTTCTGTCGGGCATTGAAGCTGTGAGTTACATGCAGGCAAATGTGTCGCATGATTCCGAACGAATTAAGCAACCAGACCTGGCCGAGGGCGACTTTAGCCTGTTTGCGATTACGACTCCCCTATTGACAACCCCGTCCGGTCAGAAGTTGGGCAAAAGCGCTGGAAACGCTGTGTGGTTGGATCCGAATCTGACCACACCATACGAGTTATACCAATACTTCGTCCGCCTTCCCGACAGCGAGGTCGAGCAATACCTCAAATGGTTCACATTCATCCCAGTCAAGGACATTGGGGTCATCATGGAAGAGCATAACAAAGATGCCAGCAAGCGTCTCGCCCAAAACTTTCTCGCCCATGAATTCGTCGAACTCGTTCACGGCTGGCATATAGCTGAAGAAGCCCGGATACAGACCACTCAACTTTACCCAAACAGCGTCAACGTATATGAGTACTTCAAAGACCTCATAAACATCAAAAGTCCAAATCAAACCGCGAAACCCCCGCCGCCTCTCCCAGACTACGCCGCCCCGGTCCAGGTCCCTGATAAAGATGCGCGCAAGCAATTCGCTCAGTACACATTGCCCGAGCTCAACAAATATGCACCCCAGATGAACGTTTTCAATAAGAACGTTGATACTGCGATCAAGCTCCCGCGCGCATTTTTCGCGCGGAAATCCTGGCCCGTCATCTTGTACACTAGCGGCCTGGCGGGTTCGCGCACTGAAGCCACAAAGCTGTTACAAAACAAAGGCGCATACGTGCATGGCGCGCACGGCGGCAACATTGAGACTAAAGATCGCGTTGTCTGGAACCCGATCACAGCGACCAAGATCGGCGACGCGGTGCAGTACATTCGCGACAATACGCTGATGATCAGAGCCGGGAAATGGAATCTCAAGGTTATTGAGGTTGTCGATGATGAGGTATGGGAGCAAGAGGGCATGACGTTCCCGGTGGATAAAGACGGGAAGCCAAAGGCACAATTGGCAAGACCTGGAGAGGAAGAATACGATGAAAATGTCGAGGCTATCAAGCTGCTGCAGAGTCTGCCGCGCAGTAGCTGGAAGCCGGGGATGACAGCTGGTGAAGCGCTTGAAATTGCTAAGGCACGCGATGGATCGAAGCCGACCGCTCAAAAAAGGTTCAGTGATGCGCCGCCAGATGGACTGTCAGGGTTTAGTGGCGTTCATTGAGCAAACTCCTCGGAAATGTAATATATGTATCAAGAGTGTGCGCGGGTTGAATAGCATTGCATGGCGAGTGTCAAGAATCCTGCTCGAGGAGCATCTTATCTGTACTATATTGTACTTTAACACGCATAACACATATACTCCCCCAACTCCGCCACATGCAACATCAAAACTTCCTATTACCACAAGTCCGCAATACGCTCGAGTTGGTATTTTTCTAGCTCGTCTGCTTTCCCTTCTCCAGTTTCCGCTTCTTCGCTCTGATCTTCTCTGCTTCTTGACTCCGCTTCTCGTTGCCGTACTGCATCCTCTCGTATGTCTTGCGCTTCTTGCGGCTCATCATCATCTTGTTGCGCTGTTCCTCCTCCTGCTCTTCACGCTGTTTCTTTGCGTGCTTCTTTCTTGCAGCTTCCGCTTTTGAAAGTGGAGTGGGAGCCGCCGGAGCAGGAAGACCGGCAGCTTCGGCTTCAAGCTCGCGCTGATGCTGAATCTGGGCTTTGGTGGCTTCGTCTTCGGACTCTTCGTCCTCAAAGCCTTCGAAATCGGACTCTGCAGCAGCATCGGCTGCTGCTGCGAATGCATCCTCTGAGTCGGAGTCGGAGTTATCTGATGCGACATCCATGTCAACATCGTCTTCGTCGGACTCTCCTTCGATCACGTCCTCATCGCTCTCCTGAGACTGGTCGGCGGCCCCTTCTATGGGAGCTGGTACATCCGCGTCATCGTCATACTCATCTGCCTCGCCGACCCGCTCTTGCTCCTCAAGTGGAACCGTTGGATCATAAGCGCCCTTCTTTGGCTTGACCCATGGACTCAGATGTGGCGGTAGCTGCGCGCCTGGGGAATAGATGTCGGGACGAAGGAGTTTTGCTTGATTGATACAATCCCATACCCATTGCGGCTGGACATATGTACGGCCAGGCACCATTGCACGGGGCCACAAAAGCTTCGTCACGGGTGCTTCAACCCCTTCGCCATTATTGCTCTGAGTAGCCTCTGATGCGATCTGGGGACGGTCAACTATTTGGTGGGTGATCAACGGGTCAGACTCGTCAGTGACATATGCGCCGTCGCCGAGAATGCTGTCCCAACCAACGCGCTTACAGCCAAATGCTTTCAAGATAAACTCCAATGGCTGGCGTGGAGTCTCGCGAGAGAGGTAAAATGTGTAGTCAGCAAAGAGTGAGGCAATTTCGGAGCTGCTAGCTTGCGGCTGGGGAAGGATGTCGGCATCTGCGCCAGTTGTCTCGAAAGTGTCAATGCCATCAGTGACTTCCTCAACCATATCGGTTTGGGCCTCATCAGTCGGTAGTGCGATATCGGCGGATTGCTGGGCAGCGATCTTGTCGGCCTGGGCCTGAGCAGCGGCGGTAGCTTCCTCATTGACTGCGCCATTCTCAATACGACCCTGACCATTGAGCTCCTGGGTAACCACAGCTCTACCCTCAAGAGTGAAAGCACCAAGCTCTCCACCTGCTTCATCACTCGCTGCATTGAACTTTGGAGGGTATACAAGCCCGATCGAGGTGTACAGCCGGTAGTTTACAAAACCGAGCAGCGTCGTGTAGAATTCGATGAAAGTCCCCATGATCCGGAAGTCAATGTCGCCGCTTACGTTCTGAACAAATTTATATGGAACAAGCCACATTATGTCTTGTCCTTGTATGGTAGCTTGGTAATAGATGCCTTTTATCGACAGAAAAGATTTTCGGAGCGAGTGGGACACAATGAGGTAGTGTTCAAACTCTAGACATAGTCTCTGGCAGAGCTCGATAGTCTTCGAAGGAATGTGGGTATGTGAAGGGAGATTTGCAAAGAGAAACAGCATGGATAGAGCATCGTCAAGATCCCTCAGAGCGTCTACGAAGGTCGGGTATCGTTCTTTGATAATGTGATCTAAGGCGATCTTGGGTTTCAAGGTTTTCTCTAGACGCGCAGCATCTCCAGCTTCCCCTCTTCCCAGCGCGCGCGAGATCTTCTTCCCGAGAGCTTTATGTTCGCGGAATTTTGCAATCAAGGGTTCGTGAAGTAGATATTGTATGTCCTTGGTGTAGTAGAACGTTGTTGCCGGAGTTGCGCCTTTGGTAACTTTCTTCTTATTCCTTGGTTCACGCGGATATATACCTGTGAGCAGTCAGATATCAAACATCTAGTCCCTGATAGAGTGATATACCTTTGAAGATACATAGTCGTCGGAAGTCAGGAAGCGAAATCTGAAGTTTGCGCACAGCTCTTGTTCTCGTAATGTAGTTGGTGGCAGCACCAGTGGTTCCTATGCTCACCAATTAGCCTAGGGAACAAGAACAATATGGCATGTGTGTTTTACCCTTTTTCTTAAGTCTGGCTCCCATCTTGATGGCGACGTCTCATTCATATATCTCAATGCGACAACCCAAAGGTTTTGAACAACCAAAAAAAAGTTCGGCATCGGATATACTGCGGGCGGGGAAGGAACGACCTCCGCAAGGAGTCCGTGCGTCAGTCTGCTTCCTACTAAGTAAGGTTGGGGGTTGACGACGGCGCATGTAAAGCTCAATTGTTCAGCCCGCGATGCAGCGACAGTCAGGTTAGTGACAGGAAAATATGAGTGTCCAACGGCAAAAGCTGGTGCTATTTGGAGCTGCTGCAGCTGTTCGTTTGCTCCTCTTCACGGCTTTCCCAGCGCTACCCGACATCTTGACTGGACGCGTCGAAGTTTCCACACCGGTGTCAAGTTTCAAGCGATGTATGCCATAATTGAGCATACTCATATATCTGCTAATAGTTCCACAGTACAGGAGGGCCTCTTCCTATACAATCACAATGTGTCTCCATACGACGGCGGCGTATACCACCAAGCGCCACTACTACTTCCAATTTTCAATCTGTTACCGAATGCAACCACGTATCCATTCTTTACAAACTTGATGTACATCATAGTGGACCTCATGGGTGGTCATATGATTATGAAGCTTGCTGAGACCGGCGAGTCTACATCTTCCCGATTATACGTTTCCCCCAGAAGTGAACTTCGATGGAGCAGCATCTCGATCGGGGCTGGGTGAGTCGCACCCATGTGTAAAACACGCCTGCTACTGCTAACTCGTGTGTATAGTTACTTGTTTAGTCCATTCACGCTCATCTCATGCATAGCACGACCAACAACCGTTTTCGCTAACCTCTTCATGCTTACAGCCATTGCTGAGGCCGCTAGGGGCGCAAGTGCCACCTTTATACTCGCCTTGTCCTTTGCTTCGTATATTTCGCTCCATCCAATATTACTCTTCCCACCACTTGCGATGCTCGTATATGATGTCCATTCGAAGAGGACTAAGAGATCTATAAGCCCTATTGCTTTCAGTGTCCGCTACAGTCTAGCGGTCTGTGCTACGATAGGGGGCTTATTACTCGTCTCGTATCTGCTTACAGGGTCCTGGGAATTCCTGGTAGCGACATATGGCGTTCGTCTCCTATTGCCGGACCTTACTCCGAATGTCGGTCTTTGGTGGTACTTCTTCATAGAAATGTTCGATTCCTTCCGCGGATTCTTCCTCGGGGTTTTCTGGTTGCACATGGCATCCTATGTGGGCGGTCTAAGTATACGTATTCGCAGGCAGCCTCTCTTCGTTGCTGTGACGATGACTGGTATCTTTGCAGTCTTTCAACCGTATCCAAGTATTGCCGACAGTGCCCTATACCTTGCTCTGGTTCCTCTGTATCGTCACGTGTTTCCTCGTAGGTCCAATCTCCCCGAGTCCGAATCGTAGAAATGCTAAACTTCTCACAGTCATGCGGTACACATTCCTATCATCAGCTGCGATCATATATACTTCCTTCCTCGGGCCAGCTTTCTATCATCTATGGATCTATGCGGGCTCTGGAAACGCAAACTTTTTCTATGCAATCACTTTGGTATGGAGTCTTGGCTTGTCAGTCGTTGTCGTTGACTCCATCTATGCTGTATTGCGAGACGAGTGGGAGCTGGAGAGACCAGAGATGAAAGGTCAAGAAGTCCGTATGATATAAAAGTGAATCAAAAAGAAGTAAACATCTGTCAAGTTCCACATCCTGTGGTAAGCAAAAGAAACATTTGTTTCATACTCGTTGTGGATCCATGCTCGCAGTTACACAGTGCTGTGTAGCACCCGGAGCATGTTCACTTGTGTGTGGATCCCTTCTGAATGGTTCCCAATTCACTTGTGAGGCCTTATTTAGCTTACCCAACCAAACCTTAAAGCGCTTATACCCGACAATTTCGACCTGACTTCTTCCACATACATCTCGTATTGGAAATTGCATAAGTCACAGAATCCACGGACTAGTAAGTCCAAATACTGATCCAATAATCATTTGGTCAAGAAGAAAGCAACACTAACAACCTACTACCAAAGTCTCACTTCGAAGACTTGATCATGGCTCCAAAAGTCGTCGACACCACTACAAGTGATACTGCCGTTACCTTTACTGAGAAGGAAATGTTTATGCTGGCCTCCGCATGGCAGTGCATGTCGGAGCAGCCGAAGGTACGCGGAATTGTCCGAGGCGAGTTGATATCTTGAATACTTCTGACCCGTGTTCAAGATCGATATGGACAAGCTCGCGAAGATTTGCGGATATACCGCCGGATCCTGTTCGGTCACCTTTGGCAAGCTTAAGCGTAAGATCAAAGCTTTAGGAGATTCAAACAGCGATATCACCGCAGCTCCTCCATCTACACCAAAGTCAGGCGGTCGAAAGCGCAAGCCTAAGGAGAACGAGGGCGAGGAGTCGCCAACGAAGAAAGTTCGCAACGTGAAGGCTCCTGCAAAGGTTGACCCTGAGGAGGAGAGCCCGGAGCCCGAAGTCAAGGACGAAAGTCACTAGATCAGCATGTTCGCATGATCACACCACGCTCCGAAGGTCTTGAGAATGAAGTGGGATATGGATTACTTTGCGGCTTATATGTGGCATGAATCGTGACTCGCATTGCGAGCTCGCTCATGTCAATCCGAAGAAGTATTGGTGTTATTCAAATGTGGACTTAAATAGAATGATAGGTGTTATTGAGGCGATGACCCCGCAAGCTCACTTCTTAGTCATGAACTGCCTTTTTGAACCATTGTCTTTTATTGCCTTGAGCCATTCCGTGGGAAACGGTGAACTTTGCCTGTATTAGGGACAATTCGCGGCATAATCACCTTGCCGGCTGAGGTCATGTCACTGAGAGCTGTAATCACTTTTCCGGCAGAATGGTCTGATATCTCTGCCCTCGGCTCGGCTTTCTTATAAATTTGACGAACTCTCGCATTCCCCTTACATTCCACAATCCTTACAACAGCTCGCCCTTCCCTTCGTCTACCAACATCTCCCACTTCAAATTTCTCCGTAAGGTTAGAAGCAATCACTCAACATGCCGCCAAAGGCCTCCAAACCTGAAGCTACCAAATCATCCACCTTTTCGGAGAAGGAAATGACTATGCTGGCATTCTCGTGGCAATGCTTTGACGAGAAGCCTAAGGTATGCTGTCGCTGAGAATTCGTCCAATGACTATGGCTGATCATGGCTAGGTCAACAATGTGAAGCTCGCAAAACTCATGGGTTACACAGAGGGCACTGCGAAGACAACATGGAATGCTCTGCAGCGTAAGCTAAAGGCTTTGGCTGAGACTGACGAAACTGAGGGCAATGATGAGGGCAATATGGGCATCACTAATAACGACAACGATGGTGATGATGATGGTGCCCCAGTCCCTGTGACCCCAAAGACAACACCTCGCAAGCGTAAGACCAAAGGTGAGGACGTCAAGGCGAGCCCAACCAAAAAGTCTCGTGCGAAGCCGAAGACCCCAGTCAAAGCCCAAAGCTCGGATGACGACAAAGACGCAGAGGCTGTGGAGGCTGTGGAGGCTGTGGAGGCTGATGGCGAGGAGAACAATATCAATGACTGATTCTGACACGCACATGCTTTCTTTGGGCTAGTCGATACTGTTTTTGGTGTACATGGTGGTCTGAAAAGTTACGGTGTTCCACGAAAGCTTCACTCTTATCCAGTTCGTTAGAGGTCAGAGGGATCGGTGAATTGTTTTAGATTCTAGGACTTCACCTACATACAGTTTCTAAACGCAGATATGCCGTCAAGGAATTCGATTGTGTCAATGTGTCAAATGAAGTAGCACAAATAACATATTTACGTCTTTACGACACTATGTATCAAGGATCCATGTATGCTCGTTCACTGGTGTGATAAACTCACTAGCTCATTTGAATGCACTACTTACACGAGTAAACCATAGATTAGCGCTGCCTCCACACTTCGCACTTTACGTGTCAACTAAAATTTCCCTGCTTACCTCTCACACAGCAAATATATCACCCTTTTCAACTCTTCCTAAGGTAGCGCTTGTCTCCTTACTTTCTTACCAATTGTACTAATTAGGCCTGTAATCTAGTCATATCTGATCATACATTAAGACATGGCTCCAAAGGTTGATCCTGAAGCTATTCCCACGGTGCTTACTGAGAATCAGATGAAGATCCTTGTCTTCATGTGGGCTCAAGTTGACCCTGACCCCAACGCTTCTATCGTGAGTCTCAAGTCATATTCATTGACTTCTATTATGGAAAGCTAAGATTAGGATAGGTGGATAGTCATAAGATTGCAAATGACCATGGACTCGCTTATAACTCAGTTCGCAAGTGGGTAGCAACCATTCGCAAGACGATTCGTGCCAGCGTCGAAGGTGGCGCCGGTGACGATGCCTCTCGCAAGGCTAAAAGTGATCCTAAAGCCAAGGTCATAGGAGGTAGCAAGAAGCGCAAAGATGCTGAAATCAAACATGACGAAGCATCGGAGGAAGACAAAGAGGGTCCGCCTACCAAGAAAGCAAAGAGCAAAGTTCGCGGAAGGAAGAAAACCCCTGCTACTGACTCGCCGGAACTTGGTGGAGAAGCAAGTGGAGAAGCTTAGATGGACTGAACATTGCCCAAGCTCTGATACGTATTGACCTTCTCATAGCGGCGCTATTGAGTTCAAGTGTCTCCTAGGCGGAGCTTTTCGTGATCGACACGCACCGCTTCACATAAACAAGAAGACCCGTGGCATCAATACCTTGGATACAAGCCTAGATCTGGTACTGACAGTCAAAATACAATCAATGGTCTTTTATAAGCTTCTTTATCGTAGTCTGTGCACGAATTTTTGTTGACTGCCGTTCACGCAACTGTTTCCATGGTGACACAGTTTCACTGTTGAGACAAACCCTGACCCGGTTTCCGGCAACAACAACAACGACAATTGATCGTTGCCCACACCTGTTTCGATCTTTCTTTCTTCCCTGCGCCTAAATATATCTAGGATTCCAAATCAGTTCCTGGTCCGTACATCACTGTCAAGTCTTTCATTCACTGAACTATACAGACCCGAGGCAAAACACGAACTTCAACCGTCAAGAAGGACAGCAATATGGCACCCAAGTCTGATTCGAAGACCGGCTCCGCTACGAGCTTGACTGAGAAGGAGATGAAGCTACTGGCCCTGATGTGGCTCTGTACTGATGTCCCAGATCCAAAAGTACGTATCAAAACCTCACCTTCTCCAAAGATCACAAGCAATTACCTTTCACAATCCCTCTGAAGCACTTGTCTAACATATCACAGATCGATTACGACAAACTTGCTGACCTGAGCGGCTACACCAGATCTTCAGTGATGACCTACGTCCCAGTCATCAAGAAAAAGATCAAGAAACTTCAAGGCCCAGATGCAAGTACAGCTACTGCCCCTGACTCCAAGAAGGCCTCAGCAAGCGGCCGAAAGCGTAAGGCAGCTGATGTGGAGGACGAGGATGTCGACAATGACACACCCGCTCCCCCGAAAAAGACAAGGGTCATCAAAAGCGCCAAAAAAACTGCGCCAGTGGTCAGAGCCGAGCACAGTGAAGAGGAGGAAGCTATTGAGACGCATACAGAAGGAGAGATCGAAGCTTAAACTCATTGTGTGCAGGTATGCGTGGAGGCAGCACTATTCATGATTAGGTTCAGGGGTGAATGGAAATCTCTTTGCCTCCTTTCTGGCAAGCATACATCCATTTCATCGTATCTTCATAGTAGATGTTGTGAACATCTGGGGGCTGGAGATGATCAACGCATTGGGTTTGGGGACTCTACGGGGCAGTCATGGTATCTAGCTGCTCTAAGTATCGATGCATTCGCATAGTAGTAGATGAATGCAACACTGCCGGAACTGGCACAAAATCCTGCTACTGCTCGCCTTGAGTCACTTATGGCTGACAGCCTGCGAGTTCACCTGTTGTGATTGGTGCGCCCTTTTCTCAAATAAATATTTAAGCCGCCTCTTTCTCCACATTTTTTTCTGATTGCAACAACATTGTGAAAGCTGCCTCACCTCACCCACAACAACCTTTCAACTCTGATAACGTGAGTACATTATTCTAAACCTAACCTATTTCTGACTTTCTGTTTTTGATCGAAAGATCTTGTGTTCATCGCTCACATTTCATGTCAATAGTTCACATCCCTGGTCCACCCAGCAAAAGAACCAAATCCTCCAAACACTCAAACCACGTCAATATGCCTCCAAAGGTCGACCTCTCTGGTATGCCCGAGCACTCTGCTCGCATGCTCGCCCTCGCTTGGCTTTGCATGGATACTGAACCCAAGGTGAATCTTCTCCCACTGATCTCCCGTAAGCACGCGCTTACAGAAATATACTGATACTTTCTTTACTACATCATTGCGCAGACCTAGAGCTAACTCTCCAACTCTAGATCGATACTGCTAAGCTCTCTCAGCTTTCCGGTTATACCCTCAAGTCTACCGCTGAGATGTTGCGTGTCGCAAAGAAAAACATCCGCGCTATGGATACCGCAGATGGCAAACCCGTGACCGAGCCCACCAGCAAGGCTGCCAAGCCTGTAAATAAGGTGAAGGCGACTGCTGGTAATCACGATAAAGATGAAGACAACGATCTGAATGAGTCTGTACCCACTGTCAAGGCTATTAAGGGTAGGAAGCGCAAGGCTTATGTCGACGAAGACGAGGATGTTCCAGCCAAGAGAACCAGAGGTAAGGGAAAGAGGATTCCCATGAACGAGGAGAGTGCTGATAATGGAGATGATGAGGATGAAGTTTGAGATGGATTGGGATGGAACGAGATGGAATGTAAAGCACTAGAGGCTATGGTGAGATTTCGTTGCACTGATGGCTAGCACCAACCGGGCGAATGGACCCGATTTGACTGCGCTGCCAGATATCTTGTGCATGTAGCATGCGTTACCCACATTAGGAATAGAAAAGACGTTCCTATACTATCTACTATGGAGCCAAGTGTTTTACTGTCATTGGGAGTCACTTTATAACTATCCGACCTATGAAGTGACTCAGTTCACACGCCGGAGTAGATGCAACATCCATGGTTTTCATGATTCTACACAGCTTAGGCAGGAATCTTTCTCAATGAAAATGTATCGTAGAGCTCTAAATATCTCTCAAACAATTCCACCAAGAGCACACCGTTCGGTGCTCCCCCTCTCAGTAGCACATGAATCATGAAATACATGCACCGATCCCCTCGATACCACACAACGAACACATCCATACCCCTTCACCAATCCCCAGAGCCCACGTCGAAGGTAAACCAGCTTGTACCCTTTCAAAACCTCTAATACAGTTACCCAATCACGCCTGGCCTGAATCCAGCCATCCTGTATCTATCATTCAACTTCTGTGCATCGACCAGCATCTGACGACACCTCTCATATCTTGCCTCAAGCGCATCATATCTCTCCTGCATCTCGTCCATTGAATCGCTACAACCAACAAAGTCCCCGTCATCATCATCCTTACGATCCTCATCTTCTTCTTTCAGGTCGTGGATCGTCCACCTTTTCTGTTTCTGGCACCACGGACAGATCTCCTTGGTACCGGCACCACTTCCGTGTTCGGATTTGTACGCATATAGGACCAAGGTAATGGAGTACACATGGGTAGCGATTGTGTATATACCGCGGAATATAAGCACGTGTGACGCACCGGGGGATGATAGAGGGCCCCAGACAAGGAGCGCTGTTGATATGAAGGAGAGTATGTGCGGAAGGATCAGGCCATAAAGTAGATATTTGTATACACAAGATCGTGCAGTTTTGGGTCGAGGAGGCGGCATTGAGGAGTGGGTTTCAAGATTGAATGCTTGGGTGTGAGGATACACACAATTTAGAGTACGTTCAGGTGTGAGGGCAAAAGAATGGAAAATCTCGGAAGATGGTGGCGAAGGAGATGACTAGAGGACGTGTATATGGACGCGTAGAGAGATAGCATGAAGAGAGAAGTCAATTACGGAACTGTGGGTGTTCTAATTTGTTTACAATGCCAAATCACAACACTCTGCTGTAACGATGCATACACCCAGAATAATGACCATAAATGTTGCATTTTGAAGATCCCCAAACTTCTACATACATTCAAATCGAATTCAAGCACTGCATCAAGTTCAGCAATGCTGGACTCTCTGACTAAAAAGAGACATACCCAAGTACTGTCTCATGCTGCGTAGACTGTGATGCATTATGGAAGGAATTGTCAAGATCGAAGCCTATGTAAGCAAAATTTCTCACAGCGCAGATTGTGATTTCGTGACAAAGACTCACGAGTTAGATTAGTGCTAAAGGGGCATTGAGGCCTGGAATTTGGCAACATATGGCGGCCTCAAATCGAACCAACAATCGCTCACGTTGGGGCACCTCCTTCTCATATGTAGACTGCGACCCCATCAAACTGCACTAAGATACCGGGTTCTCTAGAGCCATGATCTTTGGTGGTATGGTCTCCTTTATAACTGGCAGTTCCTTTCAGCTTTTCGATTATGATTTACCTTACGACAGTTTTCACAGGGGTGATCTGGTGGTTCTGTGGTATAGTTCACCAGGAGCCCATATGTTATGGCACTAAGACGCAGTGATATTATCTGGAGGGTTCAAGCCGTATCTACAAATTTCGTTCTCTGACTTGGTCCCGCGCTTCGTCCTTAGAGCGATGTCTTATGGCTTTGGTTTTCAAAGTATGTTCATATGTATGGCTGGGTACCTTAATAGTGTACTACAATAATGTTTCTTCATTTCAGATTCGGTTGATGTTCTCGAAAATGCGTGGAACAGAGAGCGACGAAGATATGGTGTGAAAATACGTGTCTCCACCCTGAAATTGACGGAAATTTGTACTTGAGACTTACAAGTTGCTTCGTCGACCGCCACTCCGTCCCTACGTTGTACCGGAAAAGCCAATGATTCTTCACCTCCCACCTGCAGATTGACGTTTACCTACTGACTGCACAAAGTTGGATGTGACAAATCCTGCTATGGTTGCAGCATTGCTCACTATCCAGGCAAGAGACAGAATCGTCAGCGCTCCTCTTGACTCATATCAATATACGACTTTGTAGAGCCTTCTCATAGTATTTGATGAGTAATAATGTCGTATCTAACCTGATGAGATGGAGGCACCTTCAAACATAGTATTGACGTTATGTCCTTCAGTACCCCTCTCAGATCTTGTCAGTCGCTACGCATCAGATAGGTAGCATATATGTGGAAAGTTGAGTAAACTTGAGTCTGAGATCATCCAAATAGAGCATGGACCAAGAAGATTCGATATATGATGACGATTCCTGAAGCGTACGTTAGAGCTAACGACTTAGTGTTCTTAGCCACCATATTCATATGGTGCACTTCGGTATGTCATGTCTAGCGCAACCAGGACCAACAGGTCTAGGAAGAGATAGATTCGAATGTGGGTCTGCGCAACACAGGCCACTCCGATTCCTGTCAGACCCATCAGTGTTTCCCGTCCTAGACGTTCCCAACAGCATGAGGCATATCGGACTTTTCAGGCAGGCGTACGTCCCGGACGGCAATTTTTTTCGTGGCTATGCATCGGACTACACCAAAAAAACTAGAAGTCGGTGTTCAGTCGAACATGAATTTGATTAACTCGGCATTCTGAGTGGATAGAGTGTTTTTGATAGATATCCATACTCCATGCCTAGTAGATATAAGCATATTTCAGAGTACTTACAGGCCTTTTCCAGGTTGCCAACCACCATATCGCTGTTTGTTGCGGAACATGCCGTACGAGAGATGCACAATGTACAAACACATCCGTCTAACTCCATGGTGATCGCGAGAATTGAGAAACTTATCTTGAGGCGTTCCAGCACTCCAGGAGACTGTGGCGTCGTGTTAAGAGATCGGAAGAAACCTTTCCGAACAGCTTCGAAGGATCCACATCGGATACGAATAACACGAAGGGGCGTCCTGCTTTTGCGATTTGGAACAATGCCAGAAGATAACAGTAGTAACAGCAATAAAGAGGAGTTACGTGAGAGTAATGGAAAGAAACATATGAGATCGCTATTCATGCACGCTATGCTACAGCAAACAAAAGCTTGGATATATTCTAACAAAAGAACATGTATGAACAATACTTACTTACTCCTTGCCGCTCACTTCTCCTGATATAATGTATGGACGTGGCGAACCATGATCGGCGAAGCTTTTAACAGACCCTGCCTGTAAGTAACAAGTATTCCAGGTCATCAATATCGTTATCGTTTCCAGCTGTGGCGTGAGTATAGATCCGGATGGTGCTCCACATGCTCTCAGGATCGGGAAGACATTATGAGCACAAGTTCGCGGCTATGTACGCATTTGGTTCGGATCTGACGGACGAAAACTTCTTGATCTTCAACATGCAAACGCCACCCCTGCTGCACGTTCTAAATGGTCTTTTGTGTTTTGTCTATCGTCAAGTAGTTGAAGTGGGTGGGAAAGGTTCGAACGGCCGCGGCCCGCGACGGCTTGGAAGCCAGATCATAGGAAATTATTTGGGCAGAATCCGAATCGTGACAGAGTTCTGAACGGGTGTCAGCAGTTCCGACGAATGAGAAGAGTTCCTGCGCGTCCAAGTACGGAAATTTTCCTGCCCGATCTAGAGCGTTGAATCCCTTTGAGCGAGCTTTTTCGGCTTCGCGTAGATGTGGTGCAAGGTACAGGCGCGGAGAGACGCTACTGCAGCTTGGCCAGCACTCTGAGAGTCGTCGATGAGGCTATTCGGACATCCCGCAGTCCGCCGGAGATAATATCATCGCGACCTGTCTGGCGATGATTCTGGGCTTCGAGCAGCGCCGACAAGCTACGAGAGGCTCTACGATGAATCTAGACTGCTTATACGATGTCTACGAATATCATTTCATGATGGATCACCACTAACATCATGAGAGGAATTGTAACGTCTACCGTAAGAGATAATCCTGAAGGATTAGGCCAACAAGCGCGTATTTCGAGGGACAAGTCTCGAGACTTCGGAAGAGAGCTGAATATGAATCACCATGGCATGGCGTCCCGAAACGAGGCACAAACAGGATTTGCAGTGTGAATTCGTGTTGGGGTCGAGAAACGCGGAGTCGTTGGTATTTTGGTCACGAGGCTGAGTCGTCGTCGCAAGGCTGGCCGGCGATCAATCGCCGACTGGTGTATGTTGCTTCTTCTTCTCCCAGCCAGAGCTGACAGTTTGGTGTCCAATGTTCGTCCGAATCAAATGGAAGTAGAGGATGGCACAGACGATGGCACAGACGATGGCACAGACGATTGATTGCAATCATACAAGGACAAGGCAGCATAGAAACGTCCGAGTGTTAGCGACGTGGCCATTTCTGGCCAGGCTCACGTGAGGAGAATCCCCCAAATGCCCACTACAGGCTACAGCAAGCCTCGCATTTGCAATTCAGCAAACGCCCCAAGAACAAAAAGCCCATCCATGGCCCTGGGGCTCCGACACGCTGGCCCAAACATGAAACGCACACCCCCCCTGGTGGATGCAGCTCGGGGCCAGGCCAGGGCACTTTGACGTCCGCATGCGGCGTCTGCAGCCAGTCGGGCTGGGGCAGGCTGGGCCGGCCTGTTTGAAACGGCAAAACTGACAGGCGTAGGCAGATAATTATATCGAGCTTACGTTGCGCGAGGCGCCAACTCACACATGCAGACGATAGAGTGATTAAGGGCTTTTACGGCGGGCCCACAGTGAGTGACTAGCCTGCACATCACCCGTTGACACACATTCCATGCTAAGGTCTTGGATCCACACAGCTCGCAGATGCACACGCAGGTACACGCCGCGTGTTGCCCTCGTCATAGGTCTGGCCGCTGTTTGTTAAACGCCTTGCTTTTATTGAGGCTGATGCATGGCCCAGGAAGCTGCATACGCTGGCTGTTATATTAAGTTCCCTCTGCCTCTTCTTGGTGTCTGTATATACAACTCGAAACCAAGACTCCTCTCTCCAAGACCAACCAGAACATTCAACTACTGTCAACCTCCCGCTTCAGATCCAGTCCGTCATACATAACATTACTCCTCAACTATCTGCCATATCGCATTCGCCTCCAGCCACATCCTCACAATGCATTACTACGCTCTCGCCTACGGTACCGACATCCAGGACGATATCTACGAACAAGTGATCGGACAAGCATTGAAAGCTGAGATGGAAGATGACATAATCCTTCTCAACACACATAAAGAAGAATCTTACGATGAATATTCGGACGATGAATATTCAGACGATGATCTCGCCGAGTAAGTCCATATGAATTGCACATTGCTTAACAACACGCTAACCTGAATAGGCTTCAAGACTGGCTCGATGCAGACATGTCAGCACCTTCAACACCTCGCGAGCAAAAGGAATATTAGACCATTTCGCCTTTATCTCCTTCACTTCGACAATCTCGCCTCTTCGACTCCTTCTACGTCCAGATTCATGGACGTCGCATCTTCACACAGTGTTTTAGCGCTATCTACTCTATGCCTTCCATATACGCCTCCACGATCAATTTCATTTGTTCCCACTCTGTACTAGCTATATACGGGGGCTCTTTCCACCTCAAGGGTCTTCCTTGTCTTCATCAAACATGTCACAATATTTTATTTTTCTCTCAGATTAGGTGTTCTCGGGGTGCACAGAATTAGCGGAAAGCTCGGACTTGCAAAAGCATTTTTTTACTTTTATTGTACTACTGTAAAATTTGAATATAGACTTTGGAAAGCGAGGCGTTTGGGAAATGAGAACTGTTGATGACGTCGGGCATCACCACAGCGATCGGGCTACCGATCTGAATTTACGAGAGATTACGAATGTATCACCACAATAATAGAATAGAACAAACGTCGCATGCGAATGCAAACAAAAACCATTTCGAACAACCGTACTATGGTGATCTTCATCTTTGAAACCTGTGCAACGTGCCTTGTCACCATTTCAAAACACCTCGCGTTACGAGCAACCGCAAACGTGATCTTTCTACGTCCGAGATGTAATATCGTTTCCGCCAGAAAACACTGCTCAGTGATTAGTAGATTGCCGCAAACAGCAGTCCCAAGCGTACGAAACCAGCATACGCGTTTT
Source organism: Pseudovirgaria hyperparasitica (assembly GCF_010093815.1). Classification (NCBI taxonomy): domain Eukaryota; kingdom Fungi; phylum Ascomycota; class Dothideomycetes; order Acrospermales; family Acrospermaceae; genus Pseudovirgaria; species Pseudovirgaria hyperparasitica. Next base: position 150,959 of record NW_022985564.1, read on the forward strand.
CCGTTGCAGTGGAGACGCGTTCAGCCCAAGCCCCACAATGACTCCATCGCGCAGCGCGCCCATAGAAAGTTTTGCTGCATCTGCCACCTGCATCGCGAGGCTCAATCTTTCGGGTCATAAGGCTATCGTGTACATGCGCGAGGAGCGGGGGTTGGACCGATCTCCTATGCGGCATACAATAGGAGATCTAAGTCATGCATAAGGCTGTGACGTCAATTCATCGCCGATAGAAAAATGATTTTTGAGGCGTGTGAGTCCGGTTGTCGGGGAATTGGGTATGGGTATGACGTAGAGCTGGGGTTACAGTGGTTTTCTGATGTAGGCTTGATGCTAAGGATCGTAGGCATCGAGGATGGGATTCTTGCTGATACATGGATGACATGGGCCTGGGACCGGCTCAAGATAGTCGCACCATCTAGTATGCTACGAGGGTCTGTCCTTTAGACGTAGTCCCAAGATGTATGTGTCGTCAACTATTTCATTGTGCCTATAGGTAGCTATTCATGACACGCTCCTTCTTGCCAGCCTGAACTGACCCCAGTCGTATAACGGCCAAGAATGAGCTCCCCAAATAGCACACCACCAAGGACGGCAAACAGGAAGCCTACGTTAAAGGTCATCACTGCGAGCATGCTGTAGATCGGTCAGCATTGAATATTGAAACAACGCAAGGAAGGCCTATGACGACATACAGGATGTAGCCAATAAAAGCTCGGAGGAATTCCAACAGCGCGCGTGTCCCATCTCTACTCAGGGACCATGCACCATTCGACACCCACCCCGATGGTAGATATGCGCTTCGCGAAGCTGCCCGCTCGACGACGATATCATTCGCATCTGACTTTTGGCCAGCATCATCGTTATCGGAGTGCATATGCGTAGCAAGGTATGGGGATAGTGGTTCGGCTTCGGATTCATTGGCCTCGGAGGAATAGTTTGCTTCCCGTCGGCTTCGCGACCTGTGATGCTTCTTAATGTCCGGCGATCGAACTGCTACCCACGATCTCTCGAGCTGGGTCTTCAGTGCCCCGAGATAACGGTTGGCCATCGCGATGAATATCAAGAAGATCAGAGATCCGACATATGCAGCTGGCGAGTTGGTAGTCCATCCGGGGAAGAACAAGGTGACGCGAGTGGATGTTGAGAATGTGGACGACATGGTCGTCATCATTGTGTTTGCTTCCATAATTCATGTAGATATAGGGGCGTCTGCAGCAGAGCTGTCCCTCAATCGCTGTTGCAGACGATAGATGATCCTTTGTGATTGAGATCTATTGAAGTCCGTTGGCTCACGTATTCATAGAGCACGAAGATGCTGTGATATGCCTTTCTCTTCGTGGCTAAGAAGAACGTAAGCTTGCTAAGTTATTGGATACATGTCGGCTTGGATAACACCTCAAACGTGCTCAAAGTATATCATTGAGCCTGTGGGGTCGGCTTCCACTCAGTACATTGCTGTACAGTTGCTGCAATCTATCAGAGCACACATTACCTATTCACCACCAGGCTCTGATCCTTATGTTGCGATTAGTTGTGCGCTGATGATTTTACGCCTTCTTGCATACTTAGAGGACGGTAGTTAACATCTAAGTCGTTGTCGCGTCGATGGATAGCTCTCATACTGAGGGCAATTTCACGCACGCCACAAATATGTGACGCAGTAAGTCGCCATACAAGTATTAACTTGTATACGATCAAGCCGGATGTGATGCTATAGTATACTACGAAACAATAAAAGTAACAGCACTGTGCCAACTGAACATGATTACAACGACGCGCCATCTACCTTATTTGCTCAACAATGCTTATGTCAGCTAGTTGACACTACTAGTAGCCCGTAGATACCTAGTTATGACTAGGCGCAAATAGGAAGGGCGGATTTCTTTCACGTATCGATGTCCTCACGTCTCAAGGTGCGCAATCATTATTTCGAGGTGTAATTCTCTAACACTTTATTAGCCGGCCAGCTTACGAGCGCCAGTGACTGCACTTGCGACCAGCTGGAATCTAGTTCTAGCCGGCGAAGGGCCATATTTGCGCGTGTGGAAGTATGAACATCATACGTCACCTTTACTCGTACATCCGATCTTTGAAGCTCAGGCAATACATGGCATTGCTACGAGGACTATCAACGTGACAGATGCAGTGTTAGTCGTATGGGGAGGTCGAGAAATACGAGTGTTGCATCTCAAGCATGAAGTCAACGCAACCGCGCCTGACGAACTCAGCATATCGATCGTCGCCTCTGCTACCGCTCCGGACTGGATACTAGACCTTACTCTAGCTTGTGGAAAGGAGCATTCGGAAGGGACCACTCAAGTTGTGTTACTAACAGCTCACAATGCTCTGCTCACCTTGGACGTTAACTTCAATCCTGCAAGCCAGCATCAGGTAACACCCTTGCGACAAATCACAACAGGATCGCGTTGCATACTGTATGCAGCACACATCTTACGGACTGGTGACGACTGTTTTCTTGTTGCGTCGGGCACAGCTTTTGGCGAGATCATTGTATGGTCAGTGGAGTCTATCAGTAGCGAAGATGTTACCGTCAGGCTATGCCATGTGTTCACAGGGCATGAAGGCTCAATATTTGGCGTTCAAATATCACATGAACTGAGCCTTAACCCCAAGATATCCCCTCAGAGATTATTGGCGAGTTGTAGCGATGACCGTACCATTCGCATCTGGAATTTGTCGGGCATTGGGGACAAGGCAATATCCAACGACCCTTCAAGAACTCTCGACGCGTTGCGCGATAGAGAGACTGGATTTGGGGCTAACATTGAGGACATAAATGCCGTTCCTGATGACCGGAATCGATGCATAGCGACGGCTTTTGGTCATCTTTCGCGAATTTGGCTCGTGCGATTCCTCGACCACCGTAGTTCCAACTCGCAAAGTAGGATCCGGCTTATATCGGCAGGGGAAGATGCGAGTTGCCAATTATGGCAGCTGGAAGCCAAGAGTATAGAAGGCAAATACGCTGCCGTACTTGAGCATCTTAGTACTTCTAGGCTTCATAGCGGCAAGAACATCTGGTCTATCTCTGTCCTGGAGACTAAAATGATATCTGGTTCGAGGGACAGCAACAATGTCATAGTTATTAGCGGGGGTGCTGATGCTGCTGTTGTTAGCAGATCCTTTCAAGCTACTGAGTCGCTATCTGAGGTCGAAGAAGTGCTTACCGAGTCGGTAAAGCCTTCTGCCATTCTCGACGAAGAGTGGACTGTGCCGCAAGCATTAATTGCAGCAAACTCATGTTCCGAGAGTCGCCAAAGATCTCCCGAGCAACATAATCCTGCATCGTTCTTCCGGGCGTACTCATTCATCAGTGAGAACGAGGTCTTGGCTACGACAAGCAAGGGACATATTCTCAAGGCAAGCATTGAGCCTGGTAAGTCTCTGAGATGGAGTCTACTTCAGCAACTACATGACCTTGAGAAGTTCGCGCTATGTACCTCGTCTATCACGGCACAGATGGCTTTTATTGCCTCTGGCAGTGGACAGATTTACTGCTTCCAGAATCAGACTGCCTTGTTGACACCGTTGGTCAGAGTAGATGGCAAAGTCGCCGCGATATTCGCGCGAGACAATGCGTTTGATGTCGAGACCGCACCACGGGAGATTAGTCTGCTCATAACCACAGTTGGCACCACATTCGCGCGCCGTCTGGTTGTCGACGTGCCGAGCACGAATGCGAGCCCAGTTGTTACCAAGGCAGATCGTATCACTTTGGAGCAGGGCTTCACTGTGACCGCGTACGTACACGAATCCCCAGAGGATTCAAATGATGGAAGATTCATACTTGGAAGCCGGGAAGGCGCAATTTCGCTATGGGATCTGAACCTTGAGTCAAGTCACGCGACACTGACGATGCGGCATGTTCATAGGAATGAATCGGTGACAGCATTGGAATGGGCTTCAGAGTCTGAAGGGAATCTCCTCTTTTCAGTCGGACGCGATGGTACATGTTGTGTACACCGAATTGATTTCTTCCGCAGGACTTTCGTCACTGTACATAGGTCAAATCTACCATTTGGACCAAACATCGAGGGGTTGAGCCTAGACAAAACGACCGGCGACGTGATTGCATATGGCTTTCATGGGAAGAAGTTCACCGCTCAGTCTCTGAATGATGAACAAGAACTGATCACTATCGAATGTGGTGGTGCTCATCGCTTATGGGCTTATAATTCGCCGAGAAATATAGACACTTCCAACTCTGGTGGAACATTGATCTGGACGAAAGCCTCAAAACTTCGCATATGTGCAAAACCTCGAGCTTCATACAAAGAATTGCAGCATGGAGGACATGGACGAGAAATCAAGGCTTGTGATGTCTTCAGTCACGGATCTAGTAAACTCATTGCAACCGGTGCAGAAGACACCGACATTAAGCTATTCATACCGACGCAGGGAGGCGAAGCAAAACACTTGGTGGGCTTCAAATGCATTCGCACGGTCCGGAAGCATGTTACTGGCATCCAGAATCTGAAGTGGTCCAAAGACGGCTCCTTTCTATTCAGTAGTGGCGGATGTGAAGAGTTCTTCGTATGGCGCTTCCACAATGTGGACGTTCTACGCATCGGTGTCGTCTGTGAGGCTGTATGCCCTACCATCAGCGATGTATCGGACTTACGCATCACGGACTTCGATATCCTAGAGGGACACAGTGACGAGGATGCTGAGTCGTACAAGTTCACAATCGCTATGACGTTCTCTGATTCCACGATCCGAGTAAGTACCCAAGCCAGCCAATCCTCCAGCCCCTTACGACCCGTCTTACTCATCTGAATTCTAGATCTACGACTACACCTCAACTACAGCGTCCAAGAAATTCGCTCTTCAGAGCACTGGCACATACACCACGGCATGCCTGACCAAAATCGCATTTCTGTCCCCAACCACCTTTGTCACAGCCAGCACGAACGGACACATTGCATACTGGACGCTGTGCAATACCGTTCCGAGCGACGCCCCACCCGCTCTAGTCTATTCTACTCATCATCGCATTCACCAATCGACCATCAAATCGCTCGCGCACATAGCTTTGACCGATGGCACATCGCTCATCGTCACTACAGGCGATGATAATGCATTAGGCTTGACCCTGTGCTCTTGGAGCGCAACTACCGAGATACCGTCTTTCTCAACACTCCTTATTCCCCGTGCTCATGCTGCTGCGATCAACGATTGTGCATTGCTGGACTCCCAATCCGGCGTCTTCGCTGTGACGGTCTCGAATGACCAGAGGTTGAAAATGTGGAGCATCAAGGTAGATCTAGATAAGAAGGGGACCGACAGATTGGATGCATGTCTGGTTGAAGATGTGCCCAGCGCTGTGGCGGATGCGAGTAGTCTCTGTGTGTATCCAGATTCAGGAGAACTTCAACAAGAAGGCGTATTGCTGAGAGTACTAGTATGCGGCGTGGGTATGGAGGAATGGAAGTTCAATACGGTTTGATACCACTAGGCGATGCAAAAAGTGCTTAATAATAGAACAGATCTGGTATTGCGCCTCTGATCGCGTGAACCTGGATTTTTTATCTATTATGAGGTGTAGATAATACATGCAATGCAACGTCCCAAACCCAAGGCCATGAAACGCCCAGAAGGTTACCCATCAGACCAAGGACATCCAGGTACAACAGCACCAAACTTATACACAACTTCTTATTCGTATCTCGGGTCATCATCTCCAGTTGCCGCTGGTGTTGGTGCGCTCCATTGTCCCGGCGTCTCAGCAAATCCACCTGGAGTCTCTGCATAGCCACCAGGCGTGGGAGCAGCATACGCCCCAGGCGTTGGTGCTCCCGCCGGTGTGGCGTAGTTGCCATAAGAGCCAGCACCGTAGCGAGGCGTGGCATGGTCTCCAGGCGTCGGTGCAGCAAAGCCTGGTGTTGGCGCATCATATGCCGCGGGCGTTGGGGCGCTCTGGTAGGTGTTGGACGGCGGCGAGGCCGCATTGCGAGACGCAGATGAGCCCCATGTTGATGATGAAGCGTCAGTGGCATAAGGGTTAGGGGTCTTGGCAGAGGCAGACCACGTTGACTGTTGAATTTTAGCGGAAAACCACGGTTGGGATCGTTGAGCACTTACGTTTCCATAGGCAGTTCTACTGCCATCATTACCACCATACGCAGTACGGCTACCATCATTTCCTCCGTATGCGGTGCGACTGCCATCGTTTCCGCCATACGCGGTCCGGCCTCCGTCATTTCCGCCTTGCCATGCGGGCGTCTTTGCAGAACTCCATGCTGGAGTCTTAGCACCACCGGACTTCCATGCAGGCGTTGCTCCGCCCATGCGCGAGCCTCCCCATGATGGCGTCGGTCCAGCAGCGTTGGGTCCAAAGCGTCCTGGTGTACCACCGCCGATCTTGGGACGAGTATTCCCAAAGCGGTTGAAGTCGACTGATTGACCGGTGATTGGATCTTTGATTGCAAGAATGTCTTTTTTCATGGTGATCGTCTTGCTCTTCGTGTGTAGCTCCACTCTTGCTTCCAAGTCAGTCGTATCTTTGACAATGCCCAGTAATCCTTTGTGTGGCCCTTTTTTAACGTGCACTGTCTTCCCAATGAGCTTGTCTCTACCGAAGGTTTTGGGAGGTGCCATGGCACCACCAGCATTCGGTGCACCATTGCGGGGTTGCAATGCTGGATTCATCTTGGTGAGATCAGGACCAGCGTTCTGAACGCGTCCCCCCTTTGCAGCCACAGTCGTGACATTAGTGCTACGCGTCACGAAAATACCGGCATTCTCGGTCTGTTGTCTGTTCTGACAGAATAGAAAGTTCCTGTGGATGTGCATGATGCGACCTTGCTTGGACTCCATACCTGATTCTTTGACAGTATCATCGGGTCGAAGTTCGGACCCATCACGATCAGTAGCTACTGCTCTAGCACGCTTCTCGATCTTACTTGAGATCTGAGACGGAAGCATCGTTCGGACAGAGCCATTCTGGTCGAGAACCTTGAGAGACTCACGATCGACGCGAACGATGCACGCGACGGTCGAGACGTCCAGCTGAACAAGATCGTAAAGGTCGTAGACCCCGCTGCTAGGTAAGTTGGTTGCAGCACTTGCCAGTCGAAGGTCCCTCGATAATACCGGCATCTCTTGGTTGTTGGAATCTGCTAGGAATGTCACTTGATCGCCCTTAACCTTGACAACCATTCCAACTTCATCCTGATATTTGCCAGCCAAGACCTTGACATAATCACCCTCAGCAAACTTCTTTCTGAGAGCCTTGATGGGTGCCTCTATAGTCTGGTCTACCAACATCCCTTCGGTGACTTTCAAGGTGACAATTTCTCCACGGACAGAAATAGCCCGTCCAACCACGCCTGCTTGTTCTCCTTGACTAAGCTCGACGAGATCGCCGGGGAGGAAAGCATCTGCCGTTACGCTGTTTTTCAGTGTATTTGCTAGAGCTGTCAAATCAAGTTCTTCGGTTCCATCAGCCGCGCCAGCGGCAAACTTGCTGACTTCATCAAGCTTCGGATTGACATTCTCTGTTTCCAGGTATGTTATCCGATAGTCTTTGATCAAGAAGCCGTTCTCATACGAATCGCCCTTGTACGTGTAGTCTCGCCTTCCCAACCCACCGTTCACAGAAAGGAATTTGGCATTTCTTCCTTTCCGTGCCTCGGTCTCGTTGAATAGTCGCTGTGGAGGTCGAGGCATGTTCGCAGGCTTTCCGAATTTGCGTTTCTTGTCAGTAGCCGGTGCGTTGACATCTTCGTTAAGACCATAATCCAAGCGGGGAATGAGCTTGACGGTGACATCTACACCATTCGCTTCCACAGCTACGACCTGTGCAAGATCTCCTGCATACATTGCAGGCCTCTTCATGCGTACGTAGGCTCCTGGGTTGAGTGTCTTCGACTTAGTGACTCGAAGGAGGTCCGGCATCTCATTGACGGGTATCAAGATCATCTTTGTGCGTGGGTAGCAGAACGCGATGCCCTCGGTGGCCGTGAAGACTGCATTTTGGGTGCGTGCTTCAATGTATATGTAGCCAGCCATTGTTCCTGCGCCTCGCTCGAAAGCAGAGAATATTTGGAGGGGCTCTCGCGTCAGTGCTTGCTCCTGTTGTCTTTTCGTGATCGAGAATATGACTTCCTTTTCTTTGCCCGGCTTGCACCGTACTCCCCAGATGCTCGGATCATCTACTGAAGGGAGCAGCAGTCTTTGTGGTACCACCGCTGAGTCTATTGCAGCGGCTCGACTGCGGCCATATCGTTCGCGAAGTGCCTGAAGTTGCGATGTCAACGATTTGTACAAGCCAGTCTGGTGAAAATACTTACTGCGGCCTGTTTCTCAGCATCCATACTCGCCTCCATCTCACGTTGTCTATCCAATTCGCGATGGCGACGATCGTCTCTATTATCGTCGCGCACATCTAGGAGATCATCGGGGTGCACTTCTTCTGGCATGTCTCCCTCCTCGTCTTCCATTTCTTCCTCGTCTTCCTCGTCAACTTCGGCTTCGACATCTATGAACTGTAGTCTTGCGTCGCGCTTTCTTCGTTTTCGTGTATGCCCCTGGGAAGGTTAGCCATAGATTCGACATATATGTAGTGTGGTCAGCACAAACCCGAACTTCATCTTCTTCATCGTCCTCCTCTTCATCCTCATCGTCATCGTTCCCTAAGTCTTCGCCTTCACCCTCCTCATCTTCGTCTCCGCCAGCTTCATCTTCGTTGTCCTCATCGCCACTTTGGTGCCTACTCCGCGATCTTTTCGTAGGACGCGACCCTTGTTCATCTTCATCTTCAGCTGGAGGTCGAGATCGTCGGTCTTTGGTGGCAGGAGGTTGCACATCATCTTCATCTATATGAGCCGAAGGATTGAAGTCTTCTTCATCATCCGAGTCATTAAACTGCTGGTCCAAGAAATTTGAGGTCGACATAGTAATGTGAGTGGAGGTCGTTCGTGGACGTTGAGGTAATACGCGTAAGGTGACGAACAGATCTTGAAGGGAATGAACAAATAGCAATCGTTGTATCGCCTCGAGAGATTTTGAGGACCTTCAGTATCGCTTAGGCTGAGATGGACCTTAGTTACCTATCGCGAGGCAACTATATACGAACACGGTTCACGGTTTCTGTAGAACCGCATCCAAATGTGGCTAGACCTGAATAAGACCTAGGGTTGTTACGGCACAACTACGGTACCGTGGCCACGCTAGTGGAATTTAGGGTTAGGGCGACTTTGCTGCTTAGCGATGAGCCCACAGCTCAATTCAACCTCGACAATTTCGACATTAGCGAATTCGCGACGACGACTCTACTAACATCACAGCATCCAACGTCGCCACGATGCCTTCCACAAGACTGACCTACGTAAGTAACTCCTTATCACATCGCCACTGTCAACTCACTAACATTGACCCTTTCCAGCGCCGAAGGAACCCGTAAGTCCCTGAGCCTAAACGCACGCACAATTTTCCGTCTCGAACCCTACGACCTCAGCACCAACGCAACCCTTAGGGAACCCGTATAATGACATCTGGGAAATAGATACAACACCAAGTCGAACAAGGTTCGCGTCATCAAGACCCCCGGCGGTGAACTACGATACCTGCACATCAAGAAGCGCGGCACTGCGCCTAAATGCGGTGACTGTGGCATCAAGCTCCCGGGTGTAAGTTACCCTGCTGTTTCAATACTCCATAGGCACATGAGTTCTTGGACAGTGTAGATATAAGGACAAGCATCTGACGCAAGATATTAGATTCCCGCCCTCCGTCCCCGCGAATACGCCACCGTCTCTCGCCCTAAGAAGACCGTCCAGCGTGCCTACGGTGGCTCGCGCTGCGCCAACTGTGTCAAGGACCGCATTACCCGAGCATTCCTAATTGAGGAGCAGAAGATCGTGAAGAAGGTGTTGAAGGAAAGCCAAAAGAAGCGTTAAAGCGAGGGGAAGAGAGGATGTGCTGGGGTACGGTAGACGGTGTTTCTTGACCACGGTTCATCATATAGGGAAAATATGGGATCCCTAGGAGCTCGCATTGTATGTGGCAGTTGGAGTGGCAGATATTCCCGCGCCTTGAAATAACGTCCAAACTCAATTCTCCCACTGATGGAGCGTGACGAGCAGATTTGCCCCGACACATGGTCATGCCATTCTAGAATAGGGATATTTCCTATTGTCTCATACTCGTGTACAGAACAGACTACCTCCGATACCGTTATGAACACCATGCATCGAAAACTTGAGCCGTAAGGATATGCCCATCCCTTCCCCCAGGTCATAATGTAAACGCCATGCTATGCTTTTATCGACCACTAATCACTTCTTAAAATATACTGAAAGACCAAGCCGAGGCCTACTGAGGAAAATTGGGGAACCCAGCATTGTAGTCTGTATTCCATTCCTGATCGAAATCTAATACCCAGCTGACCGGGTCAAAGAACTCGTAGCTATTTGCTGCTGTATTAGCAAGCCCATTTGCCATGCCTAAAGGCATGTTCAAGGCTGCCGTAGCAGCTGGGCCACCAATACTAGCAGGAATGCCTAGACTACCGTCCAGAACACTGAGATCTGCTCCACTAGTGTTCGCAAGACCTGGCGGTGGCGTTGAGTTGGAACTTGAGTCTGGATTGGTTGGGTTCTGCACGGCGGTTTCGAGTTGCTCTTTCACGTGTGTCTCGCGCCAGCGCCATACACTGTCGAAAACGACACTCATGCTCATTCGACTGCGGACTTTGAGACGAACGGCGTCTTCTGACATGTCGAAGCTGCCTTGTCGATTGAAAGGAGTATGTATGGCCGCCATGGGTGAGTTCGATTTTGACGGGTTGGACGCGCCCCCGCTGCCAGATTCCTTCCACAATTGTGCGAGAACTTCGCAGAGACGCATTGGTAGATCGTTCTGCTTCGTAGAGAAACAACGAGCCATACGTACAGCATTACTGAAATACTTGCGACTATCGCAATTGATGTAATGAACTGTATAGTCAGAGTTGCATAACTTTAAGAGGGCAAATCCCGCCGCCAAAAGCATCTGAAAAATTATATTTGGAGCGTGATGAAGACGTTGCGCTTCATGTAGGCGCATCGCCTGGTCAATAAATGATGTGGCGGCATTATACAACTCCAGTAGATCCTTCCTTATCCTGGGATCGGAAGTTGTGTCGAAGAAAGAATATAATCGGAGGTGTAGATGGACTGCCTTCTGGTAAAGCCATTCGATATCTTTACATAATTAGTCATACGAAGCACATGTCATGACTACCGAAAACTTACCAGTGAACAGAGGCTCCATATCAAGGGTCTCGCGAAACAGTGATTCGACCTCAATTTTCGCGAAAGACGGTGCGTCTTGGTTATGCGGATGATAGAAGGTATTTCCGGACTCGTCAAGAACATGATTAGCATAGATATTCCTTACAATCCTATCAGCGGCCATCTCAAGCCGCAGCCTTGCGAACAATTGAGGTGAGAGTGCCGTAAGGGGCTCTTTCGGATTATACTTGATGAATTTTAGGGTCGAGTCATATTCGGTGTTTGGAGGCTGCCCGTAACCTGTGGATACGCTGTTGATTGTCAGTGGTACACTTCAAGCAGGCGTAGTTTACGCACGACTGGGCGACAATGTTACAAACTGCCCACGTTCGTGTGCGATCATCTATATCTTCTCTCTGGAGCTGAATTCTATATCTGGAGAAGTCGTCTGCATGCGCCGGTTGATGCAGGCCAATTTGCATGGCAACCTGCATCATGAGTCCACATAACATAAAGGTAATATCAGTCGACGTCCGATCGGTAGGAAGTGGCCAAGTGCAGTGCAAGCACAGCGCTTTGACGACGTGATGATTTCCAGGAACTTCGGCAATGGTCCCCCATAATAATCCTGTCAAGGGATTCTTCATTCGCTCGTAGTCTCGCGGGTCTGACTTGCGCGCAGCGACGGCAATAATAGTCCAGAAAAGTAACCTTGAATCTTTCAGGTATTGGTCTGGTGACTGGTCAGGGTCGAGAAACGGTAGATAAGGGTGGTATTGATCGAAGAAGATTTTGAACAACTCATTGACTCGATCTGGGGCATAAAGTAGTTCACCAAGGGCATGTAGTTTAACGCCACTTGGACTTCCTCCTCTTAGATCAAGCAGTGAGGCTACAGCCTGGTGTGGACCTAGAAACTCGTCTTCATTCTGCAACCTGTTATACGTTTCGATTTGTGGTATGCCGCCTGAGAACGGTGTAGACGCCGAAGAGTGCTGTATAGGCTGTCCCGACATCCTGCTCACTTGTTGTTTGAGCTCTGCTATCTCGCGTTCCATTTCAGCATGTCTGCTTCGCTTGCCGACGCGCTTGAAATTGGGCTCAATCAAGCATGTGAGCTTGTGTTTGCGGCATCGTGAGCAAGGAACAAAGGGATCTTGTTGAACATCGCATCGCAACTACTTGTCCATTAGCAGAATGGAAGCTTGAGGAGGGCAGAATACACCTACCTTCTGCTGGCGGCACTCATTGCAAGCGCGCTTGATCGCAGGCTGCTTCAAGCCTCTACCGCCGGAATCAATTGGCGATGTGCCTCCATTCCCATCATCGCCGTCATCGCTGTCGCGAGCCCTCTTGCTGTTCTGAGCTCGTAGGCTCGTTGGGCTCAAATTGTGCTGGCCAAATTGCCCATTGCCATTGCGCGCTTGATTGGGAGTCGTCGGCGTGATGGGATTCATCTCACCATGCTTCTGACGATATGATCTGGGGAAGCAGTCCCGATATCGCTCTCGAAAAGAGTGGCTGACTTCCGAGTCGAGGGGCTCTAAAGACGCACGAGCTTTGCAGCGGGGAAGTCGCTAGAAGAGAACTACAGATCTTGACCTTAGGGTTCACTAACTACTTGACTCATCTTTTCACGAGTACATCATGTAGGTACGACCCAGACACCTGCTCACGTGTGGTTGCCCATGTCTTCCCGTGATGAAGCGCATGTCGCATAGATATCAAATGCCTATCTGGCGGTGTGCGACGGATCCATACTCACCTAGGCAGGATTCTGTGCGTGGAGTGTCCGATGCATCGACGGATACGTTTGTTAGCATCTCACGAGCATCAATCACTGTTGCGCAGTACCAAGCAGCCCTACAAAACCAAATATTTCATCTGTATTGGTGGAGTCAGACGTGGACACTAATACATAAGTACTATGTTGTATTGCACCTCATCTACAGGTCGGCAGCTAGACTTCCAGATCACAATTTTTGCGTCAACCAGAAGTCTAGATATTCAACGATTGCCTTCAAACTCTGCTCTTTTACATATCCTAGTCAGCCATTAGCACATCAGCAACTATGAAATGGGTCCACTGCTCACTCTCGTAAGGATTCTCCAGGTTCGCTCTCAATGCAAAGCCATGCTTTACCTTAGCAAACAACTGCACCTGGAACTCCCTCCCATCCTCCGTCAACATTCCCACTGCACGATTCCGGTCCTCCGTCCCAAACGTATGGTCAATCTGACTACAACTCAGGAACAATGGCTTCCTCAAGCAACGAAAATGGCTTTCTTTTAGAAACGCCGGGTGCGCAAACGCTCCTGCATCGCAAATTCCCGCATCCGAAAGCTCGTTGCAAACAAACGGCGCGCCGAAGCAATACCTACAAACATTATCAAGACTCTCCTGACTTCAATGAGGCTGCCAGGTCAAACCTACCCAACACAAGCAAACTTCTTTCCTTTCCCAAACCTCTCCCTCACTTCATCCACCCACTTTGGTACCGCCCCTTCCGCAAACTCCATATTCACCCTCTTCCATTCCTCATAATCAAACCCCGGTTCACTCACCCCATCCGTGCGATGCTTCCACACGGGATCACCGCGGAAATAGTCTGGGCCAAGGACTAGGTACCCGGCGTCTGCAAAGGCGTCCATAACCAAAAAGCCGTTTGCGAAGAAGCCCCAAACATCGGGGAAGTAGAGCAGGACGTGGCCATTCTCACTTGAGGAAGGGGGCTTAACGATGTAGGTATCGAGCGAGGCGATGGTTTCATGGGCGCCGCGGGGAGTGCCAGTGTGTAGAGTGCCTGAGAGGCAGCATGTGCTGGGGGGTTTTGCGAGATAGTCATTATCGTTGGGTGCAGGCCGTTGGAGGGTTTCTGGGATGAAGCCCGACACCGATGCCGATGCCATCGTCGGATAGAATTGATTCTATGTTAAATGCTTTTGATATATCGATTGGGTGCCCTGATATTATCGAGCTACTATGCACAGTCTGAGCTGGTACTAGGCATATTGCGTCAACTTCTCCACTTACGCTGAAGCGGATCGGGATCTCCTCTACAAGGTTGTCGGAATAGCGGGGTGCAGGTGGTTGTCCCGTCTGGAGCAAGCATTTGGTAGGAAAGCTCTAATTCCAGGGAGGGCAACGATAAGCTACCGGAACATGAAAATCGGCTGTTGTATCTGGGAGATCTCCGCATCAGAGAATCTTGGCTGCATTAGTAGATACAAAAGACAGCTTGACGCTACGCGAAAGCCCTATATGAGTCTTGAATACTGAATTACAGTAAGTTATTGTTCGCTGAAAGATGTTTCCAATCGTGTTTACCAAGATTCCAGATTCAGACACCTCATGCTCTACTACACATATTAACTCTAGACTTGAAGAATGGTCAAGCATCTTCCATTCATATCTCCATGGTAGTCTCGACCTTCTTGTCTTCGTCAAAGCAAGCATGGAGAGAGTGGATGTCTACGCCAACGATCCAGGAAAGAGTGAAATTATAGGCATACAGCGCGACAATCAGCTCGAGCCAATGAAAGTTCATGATGCAGTTGAATACGCAGAATACCGCCAAGGACTAGATCTAGATATGTCAAAAGCTAAGGTACTTTTCATGTCGTGTGCCTTTCCCCTATCTCACTGTTCATCCAGGAAACTCGCGTACGGTGGAAAATCGATCTATTCGTCCTGCCTATTTCCACTTCACGCAATGCCTTCAATTCATGGACCGTACAGCGCTAAAGTACGCGAATCTGTTTGGGTACCAGGAAGCATTAGGTCTCGAAGGAAACCAGTTCAGCTACCTCTCAGCCATGGTGTATGCTGGATACTTCTTCGGGCCGTATCCCAGCGGTTAGCTTATTAGACGCTTCCCGGCGCAGAGGGTGATTGGTGTGAGCTGCTTGCTCTGGGGGATCACGGTCTTGATTTTGACCCGGTGCCGCTCGTTCTCTAGTGCACTTGCGGTGCGATTCTTACTAGGGCTGTGCGAAGCAGCAGTAACACCGGGCTTGACCCTTATGGCTGGATTCTGGTGGACGAGGAGAGAGATTCAGTTGAGGCAATGCCTCTGGTATTCGTCCTTGGGTTGGGGTGGCATCATCGGATCATACATCTCGATGGGTGTTTCGAAACTCCCTGTAGATCTGAAGCCGGAACGATGGCAGTTCATATTTTTCATACTTGGTGGAGTGACTTGTTTATGGTCCTTCCTGATCATATTCGCCTTGCCAAATGCACCTTCCAATGCTCGCTTCTTCACAGAAAGAGAGCGGATTGTTGCTGTGACAAAGTTGCTGGCAATCAAACTGGAATTAAGAACAAGAAGTTCGATCGTAGCCAGGTGCAGCTGGCATTCATAGATCCGAAGGCAGCCCTGCTATTCGTCTCTGTGTTTGCGGCTGCAATCCCGGATGGCGTCGTTCAGAGTTTCAGTACTGTCATCATCCGCGACCTTGGGTTCTCAACGACGCGAACAACAGAGCTGAAATCAGTAGGCGATGCGGTACAAATAGTGGCACTCGTGATAGGAGGAATAATCATCCTCAACGTCCGCCAGTCTCGACTTTTGGTGGCTACAGTAGCCAATATCCTTTGTACTGTCGCAGCTGCCTGTACTGCGTATCTTCCGAGATCAAACACTTGGGGCCGGCTGATATCATTCTAGCTGGTAACCGCTCAATCTGTCGGATTTACAGTCTCTTTGACGACCCTCTCTTCTAACATAGCTGGCTATACCCACAGATCACTTACTAGCGCATTAGTATTTACAGCATATTGCTGAGGGAATTTTGCTGGTCATTTTGTCGTAAAGGCCTCGGAGGCTCCGAACTAGTCGGGAGCAACAATTGGTCTCTTGGTGGGATACAGCATCAAGCTTAGCTGTCATCTTCTTGCTTTACTAGGTTAGTTCGTGCATCTCAGAGTCTCCAGAAGCTAATCAATGCTTCTTGCTACAGGGTACATGTATTTTACCAATCGATGGCGAGATCGACAATATGACTCGGCAAACAAAGAGGCCAGCGATGAAGCCGGTATGCTTGACAAGACAAAGTTCCAAAACGAACACTTTCGATATGTTCTGTAAACAGTGTTGCATAAAGTGTACACGTCCACGCGACGAGCGGCTTTACACGCGTTGACTTGAAACTTAGCGTCTTGGCACCCTGTTCGTGAGCATTTCACTCTAATACAAGCTTGAGTATCGTCTTTTCTGTACCTATGTGAGCTGAATCTAAACAGCCGGAAGAATGTCTGTAGATCCCTAAGCACACTTACCTCGTGAACTAGGATATTCTGCCGTCATTAGAGATATGCGACGAAACTTACGCAACGGAGCGGCAAATGATCTACTCGGCACATTGGATGCCGATCCCCAAGTTTCGGCGTTTGAGGTGGAGTTGAGTTGCCGGCGTCCTGATGATTCCGACCTCAAGCATCCTCGTCCCAGTCTCGCGCTCTATAGCCTTAGACTTCACACCCTCATATTACGGTCTCTTGCACAGCGTTCTGGATAGTACATTCTCACTGTTAAAGTAGTTATATCATAGACAGCAAGCACAATTCGCGACGCGAGTGCACTTCTAAGAGAGGGGCGGGGCTTGTGTGCGAATCAAGTTGCTTGGATTCGTCAGCGGTCAAGATGTCAAAAGTTTACGACTACGCAGAAGGTAGTTTCGAACACCCTGGAACAAGCCCAGCATACTCATACGACTACAGTTGCGAAACACAGCACTGCAGAATCATGCTGGGTAGTCCTCTACGGCGCCGTGTACGATGTCACAAAGTTCATCCCATCACACCCTGGTGGTAGCAAAGTAATCCTCCAGCTCGCTGGTCAAGACGCAACTGAAGAGTACGATCCCATTCACCCCCCAGGGATTCTTGAAGAGAATCTTAGACCCGAAGACAAACTCGGCACTATCAACCCTGATACCCTCCCATCGACGACCTCTCCTGAGTCCCCTGCTCTATCCTCAGCTCCCTCAGCTTCCTCCGGTCCCCCATCTCTCTCCTCCCTTCTCAACCTGACCGAGATTGAAATCGCCGCGACATCTCTCATCAGCAAGAAAGCTTGGGCATACTACTACTCTGCCTCGGACGATCTCCGCTCCAAAACTCTCAACAACACCGCCTACACATCCATCCTCCTGCGCCCCCGGATATTCATCGATTGCACTCGCTGCGATCTCTCCACGACCCTCCTCTCTCACCCCGTTTCGCTCCCAATCTACGTCTCACCAGCCGCGATGGCGCGCCTCGCACACCCCGACGGCGAAGCTGGTATCGCACGCGCATGCGCCAAATTCGGCGCCGCACAACTCATTAGCCAGAACGCAAGCATGACGCCGGAAGACATCGTAGCAGGTGCGGAGCCTGGACAGGTATTCGGATGGCAGTTGTACGTGCAAAACGAGCGGACAAAAAGCGAGGCCATGCTAGCACGAATCGCGAAGCTGCCGGCCGTGAAATTCATTGTGCTGACGCTCGATGCGCCGGTGCCGGGAAAGCGCGAGGACGACGAGCGGGCGAAGAATATTTCTATTCCTCAACCGACAAGCGCTGCTGTGCAAGCGGGAGAGGATACGAAGGCTACCCCTGGTGCACCAGGTCCCGGCGCTGGTATCGGCGCAGCGTTGTTCTGGGGCACGGCAGCGGATCTGACATGGCGTACGACGCTCCCCTGGCTGACTCGACATACGCGCCTCCCCATCGTCCTTAAGGGTGTTCAAACTCACGAAGACGCATACCTTGCCTCGCAACAATCGCAAGTGCGGGGCATAATACTGTCGAATCACGGGGGTCGAGCGCTCGATACGGCGCCACCGGCTGTACACACACTGCTGGAGATACGGAAGTATTGTCCGGAGGTATTTGAGCGGATTGAGGTGTGGGTGGATGGCGGGATTAAGAGGGGCACGGACGTAGTGAAGGCGTTGTGTCTGGGGGCTAAAGGTGTTGGGATCGGGAGAGCAGCACTGTTCGGGTTAGGCGCTGGGGGTCAGGAAGGCGTTGAAAGGACGCTGGAACGTGAGTTGTTCTCTCTGTTGTCTAAGTGATTCTATAATCTATACTGACGTTGAATCCAGTCTTGAAGGCGGAGACGGAGACATGTATGAAGCTGTTAGGTGTGGAGCGAGTGGATCAGCTAGGGCCTCAATTTGTAAGTCACATGCCATTAAATGATATAGACCCAAGGACAGACCGCTAACAAATCTTGATGGTAGATCAATACTCGTACGGTCGAGCGAGACATCTACGATGGACCAGCGAACCTCGAACGACCGACTTTGTGGGAGAACACAAGATCAAAACTGTGAAATGGAAACACGCTGTGGACGAGTCTCTACCACAACGATATATCAGCCTTTTTCATGATGACATGAATCCCCCAGGAAGTTCATCCAAGACACTCAAATATAATCAGTCACGTCATACAATTTTGCAGGTCATAAAAGTTTCTCATTATTTTCGCCGTGATCATGCATGCCGGCTTACCTCTATCTAGGAGGGCTTATAGGATGGTTCACAGGAAGTATTTAAAGCATTGATACTCCATGCTCATGTGAATTTCAAGTCCACATCCCTCACTCTCACAAGAATCGTTGAGCTTTGTCTACTTTCGGCGTCCTCAGCCTGTTCAGGGCATCATGAAACCACTGATATCAAAGTCCATACCATGAACGTCGGTATGGACCTCCATACTCTCGAGAAGTTGATCGCGAGAGACTCCATCGCGTGGACGAAGGGACTTGCGTGGTGAGAGGCTTTTGCTGGCTTCACGCTTGCCGAAGGTCTTCTCGTATGGAACCGGTTCGGTCTCAACAGCAATACATCTACTATTATCGTTCCACACCGAATCTGCAACAGCCTTCCAGATATAAGTGATGTCAATTGTCATTTCGGGCGTATAGAAGATGCGACAGTCGGCAGGTTCGTAAACGAATTGTAGTGGAATCTGGTTCTCATCGCCCTCACGGATGCCATCTCGAACGTTCAGACCTGGGCTACCTGCTGCGCGGTTGTAGGGTATCATACTGGCATACCCCTCAATTTCAACTTCTTTTGGATTCAAAGCCTTCGCATCGCTCACGGCCTGTTGAATATAACCGAATGGGAAGTTGTTGGTTCCCTTGACACCTCCAACGGCTTGAATTGGGTTCGTATTCGCTCTTCCACCTAGTGCGATGATCTTCACACCAGCTTGTTGTTTCATCATTTCGGAGAATATGGTGCATGTTGAGGCACAGTAGCCGTCCGTCACCATGATGATATTATCAGCTTCGAAGTATTGCTGGGTCAAGTTGGCACGATTATTGTATCCCGTGATGTTTATACCGCCGCTATTGTATGGAGTCAGAGGATCGCTAAGATTCCATCGATTGAGACTGGTGTACTTGTCACCGTCGACTTCGTTCGGTCCAAACTTGTCTTCCCAAGATTGCCATGGTTCGTAATTCTCGTCTGCGTCAGACCTGTAATTGAAGTATGATGATACGATGTCCAGGACGGTGTAATTAGTGTTGTAGGTACGCGGTATACCCTCAGCGAACATGCTATACGCCTGGCCAATCTGATTGAGGGCATCGTTGGCTCGAAACCTATTGGCACCGTATGGGAGAATGGAAGGAAAAAGCTTCTTGAAGAGATCATAGCCTTGAAGAATGGTACCACCGCCGTTTGCCTGAAGATCAATAATGAGCTTTTTCTTGCCATCTGCGTTTGCTTTCTTCAGAAAAACGTCCCCAGCGTTCTGGAAAGGAATCTCTAGTGAGCCTGTGCTGACAAAGGAAGGGACACGTAACACAGCAACGTCCTCAAACCCCTCGCCTTCAAGGTAGTATCCACTGATCACATAGGATGCCTCCACAATGGCAGAAGGATATCCAGGGAAAGCGGGCTGTATCGGTGCCGCTTGTCTTTTCGATGCGGTAGGGGCGACTGGGTGTAATCTGATTCGATTTTCCTCGTCGGGAATAGCACCGGTAGTTCCAACGCTCATACTTGATGCTGATGTTGAGCCATAGTAAATGAATCTCTTAGCAAGTTGTTCGCCAGTGGTGATTCCATCCCAGGTTCTAGCTATCACGCGAGCCTGGTTGACGAAAGTAGTCTCACTACCATTTGCGAATGTGAGCTTTGTTGTAGCACCTGGGTAGACGAAGCGACCACGTCCACTGCCTGAGAATGCACCATTGCCAGTTCCTAGACCGCCAAGAGAGACCTGAGCCAAGTTTCGAAAAACATTGTTATACAGAGCATCTCGGTCCTGCAAGGAGCCCGACTGGCTGAATTCTTCTATCCACTCTTCTACGTCCGTGTCGTCGATCTTCGTAACAGCCGATGGGGTGTAGGTATTGTTGCCGAAGTGAAGAGCGACGATGTCTTGGTAGCCATAAACACTAGGCAACTGATGGCCGTCATCAGAGACTGAGACTAGAACGGCTGGACGTGCCCATGCGAAGATACCGCCTACTATATCAGGGATATACACGAAGTGGCCATCGTGGGTTGACTGAAATAGGGTGTATAGGTCAACACCGAATTCGTATTCGGATTTGTACTTGTTATCATTGACCTTTTCTGCGAGATCAACTAAACCACCGACAACATCAACAGCATCCTGGACTTTCTCAAGGTATTCTGCCGGGGGATCTTTGAGGTAAGATAACGTGCTCTGCCAATCGATATATGGGCGGATTCCTTCGATGAGAGCCAAGGCTGAAGACTTGTTTAGCGGGACAGAATTAAGGCAATCGTGAGCCAATTTAGCAGGTACAATAGGTGCCGTAGTTGGTGTAGCAAAGATGGCAGATGCGACAGCACCACATGGCGTCGAAGCATTGTTGTTCACCTGGCGTCGGAAGAATGATTGGGTTTCAGCTTGCCGAGGGCGGGAGAAAGGGCTGACTGGAGAAGTAGAAGAGAGTGTAGCCAAGCTCACAGCGGCCAAGGCTAGTGGACCAGATAGGAGGTGCATGAGTGGCTAAAGAAGAGACCAGAATGCGAATAATCGACGTAAACGAGTGGACGAGGGTGGGAACTGGAGATGGAGATGGGTCCGAGAGGTTAACGAGCGACGTGAGGAGCAGTGAAGGTGCTGCTTCGGTTGTAGAGGAGAGGATAAATGAAAGGAGAAGAGGGCTGGACGTCAGAGGAGAAGTTGGTGAAGTGAAAGACCGAAGGTGAGCGCGAGCTTGTTGAGGCAGCTGCGATTTAAACTCAGTGTAGCTAGCAACTGCAACGTCCTCGGGATAACAAACAGCAAGACCAAAGACGAGATCTGTGAATCACAACCTGGTCTTAGTGTGGAGCTGAAAGTGAATAGACGTCGCGTCTGGATTTGAAAATCAAGAATGAATAGCAACGAATGAGTAACAACAAAAGCTCCGTGAAAGTCGAAGAATGACAGGGCAGTTAGCAGAAGTGTCTCCTGGACGCGCTTTCTGGACGGAAGAAGCGATGGCAGGCTATAGAAAAATGAGAGCGAGGATATGGAGGAATGAATGAGAAGGAACAGGAGACTGATAGGACTTATGCTCTACTTAACGGGGAATTGTAGGTCTACCCTAGGCTATAAGAGGTAGCTAGAGTGTGGTTCCAAATGATATCACAGACCCACGATATGTTGAGATGAGTGATATACACATAGTACTTTGAATATGAGCGAGGGAAAAAGAATATAGACAAGATTACACAAAGCCTACATGCCATACCTATCAAGTACAACAGCTGTGTGCATGCTGTCAAGGGAGCCAGCCCCTGGTGACCAAGCCGCATACCTAGGTAGCAAGCACCTACAAGCAATTTGCATAGTGAAGGGAACGCGCCGCAAGCTGTCGCAAGGAGAGATTGTCCTAGGTAGGGAGTCTAGTTACAGGGAAGTCTTGCGCGGAACATGGCAAGAATGCCCCGAGGCGTTGGCTAATGCACGAAGCTGATATCTTTGGGTATGACAGCAGCTATGTCTGTGATCAACGCTCACAACGTTGCATGCAAGCATGCGGTGGACGGATCCAGTCACTCAGGGTACAAGCAACCAGAGCTACAATCATGATCGCAACTGGACTGACCGGGGACCCACTTGGTATATCGTCATTGTTATGGGCCATCTCAAAAAGAATATTATGGGATGCAGTAATAGATGATATCGGAGAGATGATGTAGATCCGGATCAGGGGAAAAGTGGAATGGATCAATGGATGAGTCGGTCCTTTGAAACCGCCAAGCCCGCCCACCTTCCCACCCCTGACATTATAGATCTCCAAAGCCGTTTTTTCAGACGCTTGTTGTTCCTTGGCTTCTGGTCCTGTCGTCAAATTATATCAGTGTATGTAGCAATACTTTTTCTGGACAAGATAAGTTCTGACAGCATTAGTTATGAATTGGGTCTCGTGAAACCTGCAATCTACCGACTATCGAAGTCCCATGTCGTACTGCATTCGCACAGAATATGTTTGTTTCGAATAATCGACGTTAGTTGTAGGTATCCACCTAGTCAAACGTCCTCCCTTTTACTGATTTGTTCTGTAGCACCATTAAATCGTTCGATCTTTCCTCCACACAATGTTGGTGCTTGGCCATCCCCGTTGAAGATGCAAGTAATGAATTGTGCCGTTGCGGCCGGCGCAGATTTGTGGTTTCACGACACCTTGCCGCTGAAATACCTTGTAACTATGTATGTATACGTATTACTTTTTACCCACTATTGATGCTCATTACGATTACACTGAAACACAGGACGAAGATGATACGCAATCTTCATATCCTTAATCCTGGCCCAGAACTACTCTAATCAAACCTGTATTGTCGTGTTGTGATGGTGGTGATCATTGCGCTGCTCCAACGCCGCCCGGTACTACACAACTTCGTCAGTCACGATGCCACACATTCCGACCTTGACTAACCTTGAAAGCAAAATTCAGTACCAGTGCGACTGCTAATCCGACACAAATGACGACTGGTCCTATCACTGAGTCGAAGTCCTTTCCACTCCTCTCTCGAATGAGTTTACTCCTGTACATGTAGATTGCCCATCCCCATCCAAGAATGAAGATCGCTAGAGCTGTGTATACATACGCAAGAGTAACGGCAACGGTGTTGTCCACTCCTGCGGCATTGTACAGACCCAAGGAGAGTGATGCCAGTAACACGGCAACATGCTGCCATTTGACAAACGTACGCTGGTTTGCCAGCCATACTTTAGGCTCCACAATCACCTCTCCTCGATCCTTAAGCCAATTCGTGGGCTCCACAAGGCCTGGAGGTAATTTCGCATTCCCAAAGCGTTTGGATTGACCGTACTTTGAATTGGAAAAGGATGGAATAAAGGACCGGATACCTGTCCGGCTTCGCTTCGTGCGCTTGCCTTGAACGCCATCGTCGTCCGAATCTTCGTCCTCGATAGCAGCATCCTTTCCGCTTTCTCGCGTGATTGCCGCCATCGAAGCTTTCCGTGCCATCTCGGCTGTAGCTTTACCTGGCCTTGAAGGAGCTGACCTGCTGGCTGGTGAGCGAATGGGAGAACCCATCGCCGGCTGAAAGCTCTGTCTCGCCAGACTGCTTTGCGTACCAAATAAACTTCCAACAGCAACATCATCTTCGGCAGCCTTGGCTTTGCGTTCTTGCTCCTCTTCGAACGCTTTTTGTGGGTCTCGGCGGATGTCTGTCTCCACTTCACTGAGCCAGAAAGGAAAGCTATTGACGTAGTCTTCGAAAAGGACCGCAATGCCATGAACGAACTTAGAGAAGCGAGGGGCCGTCTTTACCAGATGAGAGTCCATGAGGTCAGACACCCATTCATAATTCTTATTTCCCTTTATACGGATCTCTAAAAGCGCGAACGGAAATCTGTTGATCTCGCCTTTCTTGACTCCACTGAATGGATACTCCATCTCATTATTGTCGATATCTGTACGATGCCACTCAGCCGGATCTCGACATGGTCTAGACTGATCCAAAGCGTCTTCACGGATGAGACTGAGGTTCGTGTCCAGGGAAATCCTCACTCGGTCGTCTCCGGGTATCTGAAAGGCGGTCCGGGTGTAGTTTGCACGTACCATCGGCTCGAGCTTTGCATCCTGTATCAGTTGGCTAATATCATTGACTGCTGTTTTATAGTCTTGGACATGGGCGGAATCTTCCCCGAAGCGATCCTCCAGTTTCTTGACGTTTTTC
Organism: Pseudovirgaria hyperparasitica; assembly: GCF_010093815.1. NCBI lineage: Eukaryota > Fungi > Ascomycota > Dothideomycetes > Acrospermales > Acrospermaceae > Pseudovirgaria > Pseudovirgaria hyperparasitica. The sequence goes on from NW_022985564.1 coordinate 175,373, forward strand.
TCTAGCCTGTTGTCACGTGTAATGAATCCTTGAACGTATTTATCTTTAGTTGAGAACCTCTGCTCCTCGCTCACATCACCTTCTTTGATGATCTTTTTCTCGACCAAGATCTCGGGCTTTTCAGCTAGTTGTCCATACCATCTGAGTCTTAAAGAGGCAGCATTTGGCTTGTGATCGACCTTATCAGTATACAGTGAGAAGTTAGGGTTGTCGAAGTATATGGATGTAATCGTAGGGTCTCGCTGGGAGCCTTCGGCGATTTTGGAAGTCTGCGGGTTGTATACAAGGACCGGCAAACGGCGCAAGATTACGGTCTTGACCTCGAGAAGATTCTCAGGGTGAACCCAGACTAGTAAGATTAGTTTCCACCATGATTTGATTAGTATTATACCACCCACATTTGTGTGATACGAAAGTCTCGCCACCGGTCTGGCCTTCACTGAATGACAAGCCCTCTTTCTTTCCCTCCAAACTTTGTCTGACGAACGAGTACATTGCAGAAAGCTTGTACAGGAGTGGAGAGTAGTCCTCCGAGTTGAATGGCAGAGCAGCCAAGCGGACCTGAAGAAGAGGTCGCACCCTGTACATATGCCCTCGTTTACGATCATGCTTCTTCGCTGCCTTCAAAAAGCCTGTATAGTTGATACGACTGTACTTTTCTAGCTCATTTACCTCTTTCGTAACGCTATCCAGCTCTTTGAGTGTCTTCTTGAGGATCGTCTCGCGCTCGTCATCGGATACTTCGCGGGTGGCAGATGACTTGGTTATAACATCTTGATCTTTGCTGTCTTCGGAGCCTTGTGGGCGAAGGGATAAGGGTTCAAGATCGTTCTCGCACGCTGACGTACGGTCGCGAAGTTTTTGATAGGTCTGCGCTTGGAAATCGTTCACTTTCTCCAATTGGACGTTGACTAGTTCCTCGACAAAATTGCTCTCATCTTCTTCCGTCCACTCGTCTTCATCTCGTTCAATCGGTGATCCATCGCCCTCGCTCTCTTTGAGGAGCTTCTTGAGCTTTCCGTAGTCAATATACTTGTCCTTCCAAGGGCCGTAAACAGACTTTCGCAACGTGCTTCCAAAACGCATCTCTAAGTTATACTGGGTTAAAATAAGAAACGATTGTGGCCCGAATTGCGATGAAGACTCTTCTACGGTTCAAAGATTTTGTGAGGAGCTCGAAGATTGCTAGGAATTGACTTTTCAAGGCCGGGTATAAAGAACCTGTTGCCCCTCTGGTCGTCGGTCAAGCTTGACGGTCGGCCAATGGCCAGCCACCGAAAAGGGCACGTGCGGACCTACACTAAGATTACCAGCCACTGCGCAACTACAGTAGGTAATTACCTCCCTCTCGGACAGCCCAGGTAGCTTGAAGGGAACTAGTGCGGCTCCGCGTCACTCTAACTCTAACTCTCTCCTAATCTCTGTATGGATGAGATCTGTTTGACGCGCGCTTATCGCGTTTTTGGCGTCGCCTATACGTATTGGGAATGCAACTCACTGACTTCAAGCTTCATCTTCGTCTCACCTATGCTTCGTTATGACTTCACTGTGCAGTGACCCTACAACAGGTGTCACACATCATCTTCAGAATGCTCTTCTGGACTTAGCTACGAACCCATATCCGAATGTCCCGAGCCCACCGGAAACCAAGAAAAGAGCCTCTGTGGCAGTGATACTAAGAATACAGCCTACATATGCGTACTGGCCAGAGAACACGCCAGAGTATAGGAGACACAAAGAGGCCGACTCTTTGCCCGGCCGCTTGAATTCTTTCTTCAGCCAAAATTGGACTCAACATGGCGACCCGGAGGTACTTTTTATCAGAAGAGCTGCCCGCCAAGGGGACAGATGGACGAGCCATGTAGCCTTACCTGGAGGCAAGAGAGACCCAGAGGACAAAGACGATCATGCAGCGGCTGTACGAGAAGCTTGGGAAGAAGTCGGTATCGACTTGTCTGACACGCAAGCTATCTCAGCCGGGAACCTTCCGCAAAGAGTTGTGACTACGTCCTTTGGCAAAGTCCCGTGAGTCTGGGCAATGTGTGTGAGGTACTCTATACTAGTATTGCTGATATACATTCAGTCTTATGGTCCTCTGCCCTTACGTATTCCTCCTGACGTCCGATAAGGCACCATCCCTACGACTCCAACCAACCGAAGTTGCCTCGGCGCACTGGGTTCCTCTTCGAGCACTCCTATCTTCCAAACAACGGACATACGAGTACCAGGATGTTTCGAACCGATTGGCTAAGAATGAAGTCGGTATCAAGCGCTCATTCTTTCGCCTTATGCTCGGACGGATGCTGTTCGCAGCCATACACCTCATACCATCACAAAGTCAATACTGTAGCTCCATTGAAGAATTCATACCCACAGAGAGTACTAGAGAAAGTGAAATTAGAGGACCTAAAAGAGATTTGGCTACAATTCTGCGAGGGGGTGTGAAGCCATATACCTCTTCTCCGTCAGAAAAGCCGTTGCTCCTGTGGGGCTTGACCCTGGGGGTCATGGCGGATTTCCTGGAATTGCTACCACCTCATACAGCACTTGAGCTCTGGACATACCCTACATTTACTCCCTGGGACGTCAGACTTACATTGTGGGTGATGTCATGGCGGTTCCGGAGTCAGAAGAAAGAGGAATTAGCAACGGATGGGCTGGGACCTGATGCTCTCGTTAGTGATAGCAATGTTTTGAACAATGTGCAGTCGTCTCCGCTTGAATCATACGCATATCCTTATCGGAAACCCGCGGAATGTGGAATCGGTGGTCTTGGAGCTGGAACGTATTACGATAAAATCAGGAAGTGCCAGGTTTCTCGACAAGGAGCAATCAGTATTCTCCTCGAAGGCTATTATGAGATAGTTCGGAAGGCTGTTGCGATCGCACTGATTGGTCGATTCTCCACAGCAACGCTGGCTGCATACCTAATCTGGTACAAATTCAGAAGAAAGTAAATAAAGTTAAAGGAGCTTCAGTGTTATTGCAGATCATGCAAGCTTCGGCAGGAATGCAAATTTCCTACTACGCTTGGTCATGGTAGCAATTTTTAGCATACCCATAACATTATCTTGCCAAACATGTGAACGCAGCTAGTTTGTTGTGGAGTGGTTCGCTTTAGCGGCTTTCCCCCTCGGCGCGCAGTCAACCGCGGTAGTAGGAACGTGAGACCGGGTGATGCTTGACACGCGAGCGTCTTTATACTAAACCTCCTCATCTCACCATGGTAGACTACCTGCCACTTGATCTTAACCTCCTCCAGCTGTTTTGTTAGTCATGCGAGCTTTGGTTTCCTTATTCCATTATATGCAATCGACAGATAGCTCGCTCTGTCGGCGATAGTGCTTGCACCTTCAATGTGTCCAGCACATCTCTCATCATGTCCGACTCAGTAGGTAAGTGAAGATCCGTCTTGACCGCGGTGCATTTCTCTTACAATCAAATAAGCTGTGCTGACAGAGGACTGCCTAGATCGCGTTTTCAGTCATGCGCTCAACACAGTGAACAAGATACGGACTGGCTCGGAGAAACCCCCAGCCAGTGTCCGACTAAAGCTCTATGGCTTATACAAGCAAAGCATGGGTACGCATTCAAGATGCCCCAATCAGCAGATTTCGGTGGACTGACAAAGTTTATCATAGAGGGGGACGTTGAGGGGATACAAGAGCGTCCCGAGGGCCAAGGAGAAGAAGTTCATAGGGCGAGGGAGAAGTGGTAAGCATCACTAACAAGGATGACCAGCTATTACAAGCCTGTTAACGAACCTCGTAGGGACGCCTGGAAGTCGCAGCAAAGCCTCACCCGGACCGAGGCAAAGCGACGGTACATTACAACTCTTATCGAAACAATGAATCGATACGCTTCACCGAGCCCGGATGCTCGTGAATTGGTCGCCGAACTTGAATTCGTCTGGGACCAGGTCAAATCAAATGTCCCTTCCTCATCTTCATCATCGCCGCTACAAACTATCGGTGGAGGGTCATACCCTGTCAATCTAGGCTTCTCACAAGATTCTCGCCAGTTCCGAGACTCGCCGCCGCGAGACTACGAAGATACAAATACAGACGCTCCAATGAAGGTCCTCAGTCCATTATCGCAGAGTGAAGTGGACGAAGTAGAAGAGGCGGCAGATGAAGAGTTTGTAGATGCTCAAGATTCCCGCTATGATGTGCAAGACGGACGAGATTCAGAACGGAATGCAGACAAGGAGGTCCGCCCGTTGCCAACACCCTCCCCAGACAAAAAATGGAGGAAAAGTGTTGAACAGGCATTGGTCAAGATGACTGCAGAAGTGGCGGCTTTACGAGAACAACTCCAATCGCGGCGAATATTTGGGGTGCGGCGGCAACACAGCTTTTTGGGATGGTTTACCTGGATCACATGGACTGGGCTTAAGATCGTCGCAGTTGATGCTATCATACTGTTCGTAGTCCTGATCTGGATGCGACGAAAAAAAGATCGTCGACTTGAAAATGCGATCCGAGTTCTGCTCGGAGATGCAGCAATCCAAGTCAAGAAAAGCAGTGCACAAATGGGCGCCAACATCGGAAAAATTGCGCTACCGAAACTACCAGCCAAAAATTGATCATAAAGTGTAAGCTTGACACGGAGGAAACTAGACATGAATAATTTCTATATTGACAGTAGAGAGCAAACGTGTTCACTCATACCGGCTCAACCAGCTAGTCACACGAACTCCGAAGGCCACACTGTACACTCTTGTCACATCCCGCGCGGCCACCATTCCAACCTTGCAACCTGTTCGCGATATCGTTGGCATATGCCCTGGTGTGAGGGTCGAATGGAGAGATGTTCAAGTTTCCATTGCTGATCGATCCGCTGTTGTACATTCTTGCAGCAGCGTACGGAGTACCAAAAAGGGACTGGTCAATCCAACCCATGAGCGTTGCGCCGCCGTTGAAGTAATGCAGCAGTCCAGGTTTCCCCTGACCTCCTGGATCCTTCTCAGCTGCGATTCCACAAACGCCGTCTTTGATCATAGCCTTGATGCTTCCGTTGGGGTCAGCGGGGTCGTATTTTTGCGAACCATCACCGGCCTGCATCAGACCGCAATGCGAGCCCGAGCCTTCTGTCATACAATGAACATGTACATTTCCAGTGGACTACAGGAAGTCAGCTCTCGGTCTTAGTTAGGCTCTCGTACGAAGACACTCACCTCCTGCATGATCTCGGCAAGGATCAATCGTTTATCAATTTGCGTCTTCTGAGACACTTCTGTGATGGCGTTCTTCATGAATCCAGCCTCCTCCTCATTGGTTCCAGCCATCATCATGACAGGCTTGTTGATCTCCCACATGGCGTCGAAGCTCACCCATTGCGTCTTCGCAGGAAAATCAGGGATCTTTCCCGAAGTTACGCACGTATATGTGGAATCTGGATCAGATGGCGCAGATTTTCCATCCGTCGAGTCGGAGGAGTACCATGCCAAAAGCAGCTCATTGCTGTGTGCTGTACACACGCCGTAAGCTTCGGCAGGTGCCTGGCGAGCGACGTGAGTATGCGCTTGATCGAGCTGTATGCCTGGATATGCCAATGCAGAGGAAGCGAAGAAGAAGAGAGAAATGGGGGCCTTGAATTGAGGTCAGCTAATCAGTCCGAATACGATTGCCAAAAAGTACAAGTTATGATGTATACTAGAACACGGGCGCAGCGTGCTTGAGAACCCACAGATCGCGACGTACCTTTGTCTGAACCATTGTGAAAGCAAAAAGTATCACGATACGCTAATAACTGCAAAGGGTATTGGACAGGAAGAAGATATTCAGTCAAAGGAATCAATGGTGAGCCAGGAAAGCACGATGCGTGTTATCAATCACCATCTCCGAATGTCTCCAGACCTTATATACATTACACTAAAGCCATAGTAAGGCGACCGATTTAGAAACCCTAGCCCGTGTTAACCAACAACCTCATCATTATAATCATTATTGTGCTGGCGGCGGCGTATCTAGCCGTTTCACGGTCGTAGTGTTCGCCAAGACCGGCTGCTGGGATATTTTTGGACACATAAAGATCCGTGCGTGATGGTTCCTGAGCAGATCTGTTGGTTCGAGGCAACATGTCAGCGTGAGTGGCAGTAAGCTTGGACTTTGCTGCGGGACTTGTTGTGGGGAGAAGGTCTGGAATAGAATTCCTGAGTGGGATGAGTAAGTGTTTGGCGGTGGCTGCGGTATGAGATTTGTTCGTTCTGGTTGTGATTATGCGCGGCCCATGCATGCATTCGTTTCTCCTCCCTTATCTTGTGAGTATGAATACGGGAGGCATGCGTGTTCGACAACACTTGTTCCGAAGTAGCAAAAGCATCTTACTGTCTCTGTGCCGTACACGAGACGCCCTCACAGGTCGCTCCCACTGATCCCTCACAGAATGCCACAGTCTTTTAGATCATGTCCAGTCCTGCAGCAGCATAGCGCCCTTCACCATGAAATCTTTCCTGATTTGCTCGGCACTTCGTCTTTGCGACACGTATCTGGAAACACCCGGTGCCGGCGCAGATATCTGAGCAGCTGCTCCGGGTAACTCATCAGGCTGATATGCGGGCTTTTAGTCTGCGAGAGGAACGTCTACTGGTTGGATTCTGGGGTTGGTGGCTGCCACTCTTGGGGCGGCTGAGTAGGTCAGGTACATGTAAGATCAGGCCATGAATAGGTACTGTACAGCTGCGCCCAGTGGAGCCAAGGGGCATGGATGTTGTGAGATAAAGCTAAGCGTATCTAGAAGTAATAATTATTACTGAGCAGAATACGCTCATTTGAGTTTGAAATGAGACAGTTGAGTTGATTGAGTTGTACAGTTGTTCGGTCTCGGCAGCGGGCCGGATGGATCTGTAAGGGATGCTAGTCCTCGTGCGGTACTAGCTCAGCCCTACTGGAGTTTCTCCTCGTGCGCCGTGCGATGAGAGCTTGGGTGAATAATGACGCGCTAGACATCCATTCGGGATACCTCCACCCAACTGCAAAATTCAACTCGAACTTCAAGGAAAACAACCACAGTCCTACCCCCTATCAATCGCACCAGACACCCCGATCACACTCTCTAGTCTCCGACGCACATGGGTGCCTCCGCCTCCAAAGCTGCCAAAGGCGCTGGCTCAGCAGCCCGCCAATATCCCACACGCATTCCCAGCACAGCAACACAGACAAGTCGAAGTAGTCCTCCACCATTAGCTTCAGCAGCCCAACCTCAGACGCAAGCCCAGACGCGCCCTTCACCAGCCCCTCCCATCCACTCCCAACAACCAGGTCCTTATAACCCCCCCTTTCCCTCTCACTTCTCCCCAACCTACATCTAACGCCGTCTCAGAACCCGTGCCCCAAGACTCCAACCCTTCCCTCTCCGCGCGTCTCCGCGATATCGGCCCTGTACGCCCCACCGAATCCTATGCCTCGCCATCCTCCGACATCTACAACAGCGCGCCTCAGTACCCCTCGCCATACCCGACGCCCGCGTCGAATCCCGCGCTGATCGTGCTCGCGGCCCGGAAGCGCTTCCAGGAGATTGCAGATCAAGAACATGAGGATGTTGGGAGGAAGGGGTTTGCGGGCAGGACGCTGTTGGATGCCGAGACGATACGGCAGGTGTTGGTGTTGAGAGGAGCAGGGAAGCGAGAGAGCGATATTGAGACGCTGTTGGGGTTGAAGAAGGGGGTTATGGGAAGGCTGGGGGCAGAGGGACTTGTGGGTGTTTCGGGGCCGACTGGGGGCGCGATTGAAAAGACGGCATAGGGGACTCGTCGGGATTGGGAGGAGTCAGGACGGAGGCCTGAATTGGTCGTGAAAAGTGTGTATATTTGGCGAAGGAGAGCTGGTAGACATGCCCCCTGTATGACTATGTATATGTATATATATGTACAACATCCGACATGAGAAGATACATGTCGCATATTTCCACTAAATGTCTTAAAGACATGCGTCATGTTCGTTATTCACACTTTTATGTTCGTTCCGAATCATTGTTCCTCCTCCAGCTTTGCCAGCGGTTCCCGCATCGGCTTCACAGCCGCCTCCAGAAGCGGCGTCCTGTCCTTCCCAAGCACCACTATCAAAAATTAGCTCATCAGCTCCTCTCTCGTTCTCACCATATGCAACGAGGTCACTCACATCTTTGGTACAACTCGTAGCTCGTCACTATCACAAGTGGCAGCCCGACCATGATCGTCAATACCCTATGTAATGTTAATACCGTCAGGCTCGTCGTCATGTTCATCTTCATATTGCGTCTGCCACACTTACTTCCTCGACGTCGACTTGTACCGCATCGCAGCATCAGGCGCACCCCCTATTGTCCCTGCCGCAGGCCCATTTGGTCCCGCCGTGGCCGTCACAGACGCACTAGATGCAGCACTCTTCTTCCGCGATTCCTCGAGCAAACCACCTCGCGACAACGTTCGCGAAGCTTCCGCTGGTGCCAACGCCCTGATTCGTTCTGCAGACTGAGGGACTTTTTTCGAAGGAGGATGTGTCGCAGATGCGGATGCAACAGACGTCGGTGGGATTCTTACTGGAGGAATAGTATGGCGAGGGGGAACAGTCTGTTTCGCGAGCTCCGCCGCAGTCGCACGTGCTGCATTGACCTCTTTCAGAATCTTGGACGTTGCGGGTGTCACGGGGGTTTGCTGCGTCGGGGGTTGGATGGTGGAAGTAGGGGATTCAATGCTCGTTGCGCTCGTTTTAGGCTCGACGGTAGGTGCTGCAGCTGCGATCGTAGCTAGCTCTACTTCCAGATGTGTGTCATCGGTAGTTCTTTTGAATTGAGTTGCTTCCGGTGGAGTGTCTGAAGTAGATTCTAACTTGTGGTTTGGAGAAAATTCTGAAATAGATTCTGGAGTAGGTTGTGGAGTAGGTTTTGGAACAGATTCTGTAGCAGATTTTGCAATGCTTTCCTTTATGATTTCTGGTAAACATTCCACAGTAGATTGTGGAGTTCTCTCTGGACTACATTCCGGCACAATTGTAACAGTAGGTTCTCCAGTACTCTCTGGCGTGGACTCCAATATCTGTTCCTTCACAACGCTCTTCGCCGACGTCTTCACCGACGCCTTCACATTCTTACCCGAAGCCTTCTTCGGTGAAGCTTTCGTAGCTTTCGTAGCAAGCGTGCGGGTCGTCGTCGCCTTTGTCGGCGCGTTTTCTTGTACAGATATTTCTGGCGCAGTGGTCGCGACGATCTTCCTGGGCCGTCCGCGTTTTCGGGGAGCTTCAGCTGTCATGGTGGGTGATTGGTGGTGAATACAGGTGGTACGAATGAGCGGGAAAGGGTAAAAGATTTTGGGCATCTGGGTGACGCGAGAAGACGCGTCGGTGGGTTGCGGGGATCGCGCTGCTGAGGTGCTAGCTAATCTAGTGGGCGTTTTACTGTAGACTTACATTAACCTTAAATTGAGCATCGTGAAACAACATGATGAGGGGAGGAAATTCTCCATGAGCCAATTGGTGGATTGCGTTATATGGTGTCTGTAACAAAGGTGCACTTTTATCTGTAACCGGATGGACGTTTTAGCAGTGCATGACTTTAGAGTTAACGCATGAGCCTAGTTGCTTGAGAAGCTCCAGGACACGTAACATATTGCACTGGCTTATGATACATACTGCGGTGATACATGTCTTCGCGCATAGCCAGATCCATCATGGCATATCTATAGAGGCATTTCCCAGCACAAAAGACCTTCCGGCACTATATGACACCTCGAACAAAGCCTCCGCTACACTCTGATACCCGAAACTAGGGCCGAGAGAATGTTTGATAGTCTTCAATACCATGCTTCGGACTCATCTGAGACCATCCAGTCTTCGTTCTTGCACCTCCGACAGCGCACGGCTGCCGCTCAAGAAAGCAACAACACCAACAGCCGCCGCAGCTGGCAGAGTTTGAAACAAATTCCACGTGGTATAGTAGAGGAAGAATATCCCTTCCATAGCAACAATCGATCCGACAAACAGTGCGTGTGATACTGGCGCTGCGTTCATCGCTTTGCCAAAATGGCTACCATTTCCTCCCAAAGTGAGCCATAGACCAAGAACAGCCGGAAGAGCCGCGATGACCGCGATTGTAAAGACTAACGTTATGATAATAGGTGGGGAGGAAGGGTCAGACCGGAAGATGTGACGAATCTCTTCTAAGGCGCGATATCGGATTGGTGGCTCTGGGATCGTAATTGGCGCGGCCGGATCTTGCTCAACAGCTAATGTGAAGACAGGAGAACGGTATGGTTTGCTCGATCCGAAGGACGCGACTATCAGTGAGGCCTTGAGTGGAGCTGCGGAGGTAACGAGTTGCGTGGGCAGGTCTTTTTGTGTCTATTCCAGTTGTAAGCATAGGCCTAGGTGGTGTAGTTCCATCAAAACATACAACTTCGACCTTGCCCTTTCCATTCTCTTTCAAGGTGAGCGGGAAGGACTCTTCCAGGCCAGATGATGGTTCAGTGAGAGTAAGGAATGCCTGATGCGGGCGTTTGGCCTTCTTATCCTCTGTGGTCGTGAGAACAATTCTCAATGTGTCCTTTCCTCCGAGAGCGACCGTCTTCGGCAACGGTACGGTAGCTGACAGTCTGCTCATAACATTGTCAGTCGGTCTTCATAGAGCTAATCGTACTGAGCAGTCTTACTTCTCCTTCGCTCCACCACCGACTCCAGCGCCTTTGCCTGACACAGTCAAGGTGGCATCTTCAAAAGACCAAGATGAAGCTGCCAGTCCACGCTGGGCTGAAGCAATTAGCAAAGTCGGTATTATTGAGTGCAGAAGACGCATTGTTGCCCAATGATGTGTGTGAAGCTTTCTTCAATTTGAAGCTTCGAGTCCAACTTGCAACGTAACCACTTGCTAGAAACCGGAACGCACGGGCCTCATTTTCGTCCTCACATATCACACCGCATTGTGAACATGCAACAGCTCTAAAAGTCTGTATCCTCTGGAGATTTATAGCTAAGACGAAATTATTCTCCTACACAACAATATTTCTTGTGTAAATGTTGAGTAGCCCATGATACGAGTGTTTGATATGATTCAGATCACACATGGTATCAAGCTGTTCACGATGCTTGCAGCTTGCTACAGCTAAAGGTCGGAGTTTTCAAGACGATCGCTATGATCTATGAAATGACAGTATCGGATTCTCAAACCTTCCAACACATAGATTGGTAACATGAAACACGTCAACTGCTCAAGCCCTCTCCTCGCCCCTAGCGGGCACAACCTCGACACGCTCGGCATGCTTCGTTGCTCCGAGCTTCTCATTGAGTGAAAGGTCATGCGGATCGACACCCCGGGCAGCAGCGTCAGCTTCCACGTTCTTAACCAATTCGGTCACACCGAAAAGATCGTCCATCCTTTCAAGCGCGAGACCCTTCGTCTCAGGAATAAAAAACCACACAAAGACAAACATGGAGAAACAGAATGAGCCATAGATGAAGAATGTACCATATCCGTTCTTCCCCACAGTCGCCATCATGGTCAGCGTCGCGCGCCCAACGACGAAATTGAACAGCCATTGTGTTGCCGCAGCAATTGCGACATTCAGCGATCTTAGTCGCGCAGCAGGTATTTCTGACACGTAGATCCAACATACCGGGCCCCAGCCAAACTGGAAAAAGGCAGCAAAGAGGAAGACGCAAACGAGTGCAACATATCCAGCAGGTGGTACGGATTCTCCTTCGACCTGATTCGAAATGCGGAGGTATAGCGCGATATAGAACATGGCCGTGCCTTGCGCAATGGATGTCCAGAGGAGCGATTTTCGGCGGCCGAGAGAGTCGGCAGCAAAGAGGAGAAACGCGGCACAAGTTGTCATCTTGACGACACCATAGATTCCAGTAGCGAAGAGACCAGTTTTCACACCTACGATTCCAAGCTGTTTGAAGATCTGAGGGGCATAGTAATCTTGAAAATGTTACTACTGTGTAATCTTTGGAATGCATGTGCAAAACGACTGAAACTTACTAATCGCATTTGTTCCGGTCATTTGTTGGCATATCATCAGAACAATCGATATGATAGCACGCTTTCGATTCCCAGGAATTGTCCACATCTCCCTCAGAAGATCCATGACAGATGCACCACCAATAAGCATACGTTCGTGGTCAAGCTGAGCCTGTATGTCTGCCAATTCGTTTTGGATGTATGGATGTGTCGTAGGCAAATGTCGAACTCGGGCGAGAACTTTGCAAGCCTCATCCCAGCGATCAGCCTTTGCTAGCCAACGGGGCGATTCCTTGTTCAAGAACATAGTAACGATCAGTAGGACAGCTGGCAGGGCCTGGATAGTAAGAGGTGCGATGTAGGTAGCACTTCCTGTCATATGCAAGATGCATCCATAATTCACCCAGAAGGCCAACATGGTTCCAGTCGCAATCTATTGACATGATTAGAAGATGCTCTAGAGAATGATGAATTACTGGGGTCATACGAAAAGCTGGTAAATACCAGTCAGACCGCCACGGATCGCCCGTGGAGCATTTTCTGAGATGTAGAGAGGGACAGCCATAGATGCGGCACCCACGCCAAACCCAGCGATCAAGCTAAGAACGAGTAAGTTCCTGGTATACCTAGACTTCTGCTGGTGCTTACCGGCCAATATACATGACTGCAATGTGGCCGAAGCCACATGCCTGCATAACAACACCGGCACAGGTAATAATTCCAGATGCCAGGAGGGTCCAACGTCGACCGTATTTGTCGCACGTCCAGAATGCAACCAGGCATCCAAAGAAACAGCCAGCTTGGAGCGTCGAAGCAATGTTGGACGCGAGATCGGCTTTAGCTGTTTTGCTCAGTGTGTCAAGGCCATACTTCCTGCGTGCTAGTGAGTACTACAGATGCTGAGTGAGTGAGTGCTACATACGCTTCAAATGCTGGTAGCGTCAGGACACCACCGATAGTTCCAATGTCCATACCGAAGAGCATGCCGCCAAAGCATGCGGACAATGCCAGAACAAAGATCCTCCATCCGTAGATTTCTGGAGGGTCTTCTTTCATAGAATCATTCTTGACGATTCTTTGAAGGAGGGTCATGTTGTCGGCGGTTCGCGATCAACGATTGGTGTGTGAACAGCCTCCAGCACGTATGAGGGAGAGCAAGAACTGGGTCGACGGCTCCAGGCTCGAGGCGAGGATAATATCATATTATAATCGTTCTGGGATCGACCTCGCTCCCGTGACATGGTAGACAAGCTTTGTAGTAGTGCAGTGGCAGCCACCATGAGGTGGGACGAACGCCCAGATTCGGTTACAGCAAAGCTACCTGAAGTGGAGAAGAGTGATAGGTGGGTTATTTCGTCCGCCAAGGCGGCAGAAACAACGCCCTTTCCAATGCCAACCTTCATCAGCTTCGAGCAGACCTATGAAAATTAGGTCCAACATCTGCAAGAGAACGTCGTCAGTATCAATAGTCTGCATTCGATTCATCGATCACATTCAAGAATACATAGGATTCTCAACAGCTGTTCTATGGAGCATCTCGGGGTCGTCAGTAAAGAGTCATTCAAAGTGAAACAAGTATAAGCCATGGATAAATACGATACATGGGCATGGTGGGTCAAATGCTGGAACTATTCTGCCTAGCGGCTGTGGGGCGTCCGGGGTATCGCTTGGAAATTCCAACACCCAAAACCAATTACTGCTTACTACGATTTTTATCATTGACAGGTATGCTCGTTTGATATTGGTGGGAGATTCCGAGCAATGAGTCTATCGTCTTCTCCAAACGGCGATAGACAAAAGGTATATCCTGCCCAGCATCATGGTCCTTTCGATGTAGAGGAGGCTGTTCAGATCAGATGAGAGTACAAAAGAGACCGAAGTGGGGAAAATGCAGGACAACGAGGTCAGAATGTTGTTCGGGTGTGTTTTGTGCGAGGCGGCGGCGGCAAATGACTTTAGCCGGAAGCCCACTGTTTTTCATCCAATCCCTTCACGTTACCTGTTCACCAACCTGTCGATCTCCGTCCCTAATTATACCCGGGCTCGCATATCGTTCTTATGCTGTCTCATTCAAGTACTGGGCCGGGCCTAGATGATAGGGCATGTCGCAACGCTGGACTCGTCATCGAAGCCTAGACATATTGTTTCTCGGGGCAATGCAAACAATTGCTATGTCGTTGATCTCGGAGTGAAGGATGCGTGTCAGCTTATTATGTCTCCAATCACAGATCTAGGCAGTTCGCCTGTAACCTTCTCGTCTGCTGTGGCAGACAAGAATCGTTCTGGGCCCTTGCATCCATTTTCGCAGAATCCATTCGTTACACGCCAGGACGTCGTAAATGCTGTGGCCTCTTTGCTCGACCCCCTTGCTCATGGTACCTCCGACGAGGGAGGTCTCGTCAAAGTCGGCGCAACAGGGACTCGCTTCGATGAGACAGCCGCGCAAATCGAGGGCTATGCTCGACCATTATGGGCGCTTGCACCTCTCCTCGCTGGAGACAGCAAGTATGCTGGCACACAGCGCTTCGTCGATGGGCTGGTTAACGGCACCGACCCGAAAAGCCCGCAGTTCTATGGTTGGATGGAAGATACTGATCAGCGAATGGTAGAAGCGTGTCCAATTGGTTACACCCTGGCCATTGCTCACAAGGATTTTTGGGATCCTTTGAGCGTTGAGCAGAAGAGCAACGTTTCCACGTGGTTGGACAGCATGAACGCCAAGGTCATGCCCAACACGAACTGGTAAGTGTGATTTCGATGTTATACGATACCTATCATGAGACCTATAAATAATCGGGTTAAGTGGCTGTCAATGCTTGTGGCGGCGAAGTCGAGAAGAGACCTTGTGTTGATGTACGCGTGTGATGTGTTGCCATGAACACAAGACGTGCGTCTCACTGATTAAGGGGCTCTGGTGTCATCATTCTGACTGATCTCTCCCAGGCTCTGGTTTCGTGTCTTCGCAAACTTAGGACTGGCTAAAAACAAAGCTCCATACTCGGAGGAGCGTCTCGAAGCCGATATCAAGCAACTCGATACGTACTATCGCGGTGATGGATGGTCTAACGATGGCCCAAAAGGCTATCGTCAGATGGATTATTACTCCGGTTCATTTGCTATCCAATATCTGCAGTTACTGTACGCCAAAATAGCCGGAGATCGTGACCCAGAGCGAGCCACGGAATTTCGTAAAAGGGCTGGACTTTATGCTCAAGACTTTGTCCATTACTTTGACCCCGAAGGTCGTGCAGTCACCTTCGGTCGGAGTTTGACTTATCGATGGGCAATGGTGGCCTTCTGGTCATCTGTTGCTTTTGCAGATGTCGAGCTTTCTGCACCCTTATCTTGGGGCGTTGTGAAAGGAATATTTCTGCGGAATCTGCGATGGTGGTCAACCCAGCATGATATCTTCCAACCCAATGGCATGCTTTCGCTCGGCTACTCATATCCGAATATGTACCTGCTTGAGAATTACAATAGTCCTGGCTCGCCGTACTGGTGTATGCTTGCTTTCGCGGCGCTTGCATGTCCGGCGACACATCCGTTCTGGTCCTCCCCTGAAGAGCCACACCCCTGTGCATCAACACGCATCCTTCGTCCTCTACCACATCCACGACACATCTGTGTCCGCTCAGCAGGTCACACCTACCTGCTGTCCAGCGGCCAGACGTGCCACTACGCGCTGAAAGCCCCCCAAGCCAAATATGGAAAATTCGCATACTCGTCTGCCTTCGCCTACTCCGTGCCCACAGGCTCATACACATTAGAGCAGCATGTCCCTGAATCGTCTCTCGCGCTCTCCGACGACGGCGGCGAGCTATGGAAAATGCGCCGCGCGCTCGACGGAGATAGCACCATCGAGACTTTCGACGACGTCCCCGTACTAGTCAGTAGCATGAAACCCTGGAGCGACGTACAAGTAACCACATACCTAATCCCGCCATCCTCATCCTCCGATAAGCCTGAAAGTGCCTATCATATCCGTGCACACAGAATCACGACCGCCCGGGCTTTGCAATCCGCCGAAGGTGCATTCGCAATCTACGGGTGTCGCGCCGTCGACGGCCGTACGCTTGGTCCATGGTCCGACGAGCGTCAGGACGGATACTGGTACGACAAGACGTCCGTCTGGGGTGTGTCACGCTCCGGAGCTGTTGGCATACGGGAGCTTCATCAGCGCGAACGGCATGGTGGGATGTGTCTTGCGGATCCGAATTCAAACCTCGTGGAGCAGCGGACGATGCTACCCACGTTGTATCGCGACCTGAGTGCCGGCGAGACGGTGTGGCTTGTCAGTGCCGTGTTTGCGGTTCCGAGTAGTAAATATGGATGGAAGTTGGATTGGAAGCATTTGTGGGACGAAGAACCTGTCGTGCCGGCGTGGTTGGAGAACATCATTGCAAACGATGGAAAAGCCGTCTGAAGAGTACTGTGTGTGAACAGTGTGCTCGCGTTATTTAGAGGCTACTCTAGCGCATTATGCCATGAACGTGTATGCCAGCTGTGCGTTCAATGAAACTTACATAAGTCAGTTTTAGATAGGTACGGCTGGCTGCGTAGTATTCATTCAGCTGTAAAATCTCACACAGGCGCGTGGGATCGATACTCATCTGTAAAGCCCCCGACACAATAAATGTGATGTATATCGTTCATGAAACACTGGAATCTCCACTAAAGCACATATCACTTAAGCTATGAGGATTTCGAGCTCCCCTCTGTTTTGAGTATCTGATGATAGCATGCGATATTGAATCATACTTAGTAGTCTGGGAACCTACTGCATTCCACCATACCCGTACAACTAATGCCTGATAACGCCTAAGGAGAACCTAGTTAAAAACAAAGCCTTCATGTCGACGAAAGAAACTCCAACCCGGCTCATGCACCCGTGGGCTTCTCATCAGCTGTATACGTCAGTCTTGTAGGTCTATATATTACCTGGTTATACTAGCGTCACATACCTGTCAAGATGCCCTCTTTGACCAACTCATCCGCGGTCGGACGACGACCCAGTGCTTTCTCAAGATTGTCCGCGCGCATTTGACGTTCGAGCTCTTTTCGTTGGCTCTGGATACCGGCGGCGGCTGTGGAATCGGGAAGGATATTTCCTAGGAGATGTTTGTGAGTACGTGGGCTTTATGTATGGAGTGAATGAGAGTATATGGGGTCAAGGCTGGATAAGTGACATACTGCTCACGAGTTCTTCGCGATCAGGGCGGGTTGCGAGGCCTTTCTTGAGGCTGTCAGTGGCACGTTGGCGTTCGAGCTCTTGTTGTTTGGACTGAAGAGAACTGGGATTTAAGTTGGCATTAGCATGGTTCTTGTAAACTCGCGAGATCAGCCGTTTTGATAATAGGAACGAAAGGACTCACGGTGCAGCGGACGTGTCTAGCAAGATATGCCTGTTCTTTAGATCTTGCTGGTCTGGCCTGTGCTGTAGGTGCTTCTCGAGCGAGTTCCGACGAAGCATGCCTTCTTTCACAGGAGAAATCGGGGTCGTGTCGACGACTACTGCGTTATCTTGATCGGACGACACCATGTTTGAGATTTGATTGGGAAATGGGGATAGTAGAGAGCGAGGGCTGTTGTTTGGAGGCGTAGGTAGAGTGGGAGTATAGCTACATGCACAGGAATGGCGTTGAGAGCTGTGGGAGAG
The DNA here is from genome assembly GCF_010093815.1 of Pseudovirgaria hyperparasitica. Lineage (NCBI taxonomy): Eukaryota > Fungi > Ascomycota > Dothideomycetes > Acrospermales > Acrospermaceae > Pseudovirgaria > Pseudovirgaria hyperparasitica. The sequence continues at coordinate 192,963 of NW_022985564.1, forward strand.
CTTACCTTGTGACCTGACCGCCGCAGCGAGTTTCACCAGGCAACGGCAGCCCACCCCGCATTATCTCATGGATTGATAGTGGAGCATCCTTGCCGCCATAAGTGGGGACGACATCTGACGCAGCTCGTTGTATCTGGACTGCCTGACGGCCTGAGGGAATGATAGGAAATCAGCAAGGTATCGCTCCTTCCAGACCTGCTCACTTTCGTTGAATATGGCATGTGATGGGAGACATATTCTAATGCAATACGTTACAGAAATCTGTCTCAATTGTTGGAAGGGCAGATAATTGCATCCATGGACGAAGACGCACGTGAAGACGCGAGATGGTAAAACCTTAGCGTGCTTGACGAAGCCACTGTTCGCGTTCACTTCCAGGGCCCCTCCTACAGCGACATTCAGAAAACCCTATCACTAATCAACGAGACCATCGCGATCACTTGCTTCCTCAAACAGCGCCTACTTTACCATGGATGAAGTACAAGCGAGCGCATACCTCTCTCAACTCATCGGAAAAAATTTGCGTATCCACACCAACGATGCCCGCATGTTCATCGGACAATTGCGATGCACCGATAAGGTAAGTAGTCACATCACCCAACCTCAGCCCAAACCCTACAATGATCCACCAGCACTCATAACAGACCAGGACCGCAACATCATACTCTCCCTCACGCACGAATACCGTCAACCGTCAGAAGCCACCATCCGTCAAGCAATCGTCGAATCTGGCAATCCAACCGCACAGGTGCCTCTGGCAAGTCGCTTCGTAGGCCTCGTCGTTGTTCCTGGTCAATATATTACGAAGATTGAATACGAAGAGAGTATATTCAGTCGGGATCAATTTGTGCCATGAAATGAAGAAGCTTGTTTGGAGAGCTAAAATACGTTCTTTTGTAGAGCCTTCCGGTATTTCGGAAACTTTTCAACACTGAGATACTCACCCATAACTGCCACAGGTTTAGACGCCTTCTTTATGTTGTAGCCACTGGTTGATAAAGCTAGGAGAAGGCTGGACGATACACGCGCCCCTCATACTGTTTCTGCAGCTCAGGAGAATTAGCTAGAGTAAGCTAAATATCTCCCAAGTAGGCACTGTGCGGAGGATGATCAGACATGTTCTCATCCCAGGTATCGCACTCACAGCCTCTATATCGTTCAGAGCGAGGGTTAGCCATTTCTCAAACCTGTGAAACCATAGTGTATGACTTTTTGCATGTGCTGGGTGCTCAATTACATGAAAATATGGCGTGCATGTACGTTTCATTCAAAGTCGATATACGCATGGCTTTGTCATGCATTCTCGTGCTGGGCTAATGAGGTAGGCGCAGGCTCCTTCTCTTTCACCCTCGCTGTAATGAACGTGTCAGCTTCTGAGATTCTATTCTCGGGCGCGCTCGATATGGACAATTGCTCCATACCCTCAATACCCTTCTGCAATATATCATCACTTGGTGTACTCGACACCTTCGAAGCTGATTGCTCCTTATCCTTCTGAGCTTTGTCGAGATTCTGCAGCTCGTCCATGCGGATCCTTGTTCTCTCTACGTCCATAGCTTCTTGCCTCTCCCTCTCGGCTCGTTGAGCGATCTCAATCTTCTCACACTCCGCCCGTTCAAGCGCCTCGAATTCTTCATCCACCTCACCCTCATCCACCACAGCCCCGCCAACCTCATTCAGCATTCCACTGATCTCCTCTACGTTTTCGATCTCCTCTCTCAAGCTGTCCACTACGCCTTCCACCCCGCTTGCCCCGCCAACTGCTTTATTCAAGTGTCGCAATACACCAGCACTTGCTTCCATCACCCGCACAATCTCCACGTTATCTGTTGCAGCTTCGATCGAGTTATATGTTCGCTCAAGCTGGGCTAACGTATCAGAACGGCGGGCGAGGGTAACTTCGGCGAGTTTCTTGGAGCGAAGCGCAGTGAGAGCGGTATTGCGTGACTTTGAAGCAACAGAAGCACGGGCTTGAGAGTCAAGGGATGCGATGCGGGACCCAAGGATGGTTATTTGGTTATTGAGAGAGTCGATAAGGCTGCGGAGGGAAGCGATGACTGTGTCTTGTTGGCTTATGGGCTCTGGATTGACGAAGGACGAGGGCGCCGCAAATTTTATGGTTGTGGAATTGTATGTTATGGCGTGCTTGTCGCGGGCGAGGTATGTAAGGAGAACTTCGAGGTCAGATGCCGTAAGTGAGTGCGTGGATGAGTTAATGCTGCCGAACTCGGAGAGGAAGCCAACATGGGAGTATATACGCTGGATGGAGGATTTAGAATCAATATGTTTGAGAATGGCGGTCGCGACAGACTATAAGGACTGTCAGGTAGGAGCAGGTAGTACAAGCAGCGCTGTATATATCTACCTCGAGGTTGGCTACTATAACGAGTTTCCCTGTGGTTATGTGTTCTGAATTGCTTTCTTCACCGAGTATGCCGAGTTGCCGTAGCCCCCAGGCTATCGCCTGCCGTGGTGACAAGGCCCAACTCCTGTGATAGATGCTCGTTGTTGCTGATAGGAAGTCTTTCAGCGGAATCATTTCTTTCTTTGTAACCGCTTCATGCTACGCAACTATTAGCCCCGTGGCAATGAACGCGTTGTGTACTTGCTCACGTACTATAACCGCTCCTAGCGCCAATGGTCTTCCCCATTCCTTGCTTGCCAGTGCTCTTGAGAGCTGCTCACCTGTACTTATGCTGAGTAGATCATTCGCTGCACCCTGGGAAGGAACAGCGCCAGCCGCTGCAGCATTCGAGAGAGCTTTCTTCCATGCTACAATGTTGGCTTGGTAACCATCCGGGTTGATCGTTGCGCTTTGCGAGAAGTCAGAGTAGAGAGATGAGAGTCGGTTGCGACTCTTAAAGGCTTCTTCGTGGCTGGTGAGATATTCTAACAGGTCGCCCATTGTGGGTTGAGTTGCGAAGGAAAGTGGCGTTTGCGCGTCGCGTGCTTGGAAATTGAGGATGGATGCCAAGAGGAACCCACGTGTTCGATATCGATGAAACATTGCGTCATATGTTCAGATCTCATTGAGTAAATGTTGATCCTTGTCCTTTGGTCACAGGTTTTGGGTATATACTAGACTGTGTATGTATCGAGCGCCCGTAATACATATTTCTTCGCATCCATTGCGATCTGTTCGATCTCCAGACGCAAAAGTTCCTCACGCGTCAATATAACCGACTATTTGACCCATCAACAAAGCGTCCACTTTGTCACCTTTCGAAAGCATTCCCTTCCCTGCAGGTAGGCACAAAAGTGCGTTTGCACTCTTGAAGCTACCAATGCGGCTGCTTCTCTGCATACCAGTACTATTTGCATATAGGATCCCGTCTCTTTTAGCTGTGACAGCGACTCGGTGATACTCAGGGCGACCTTTGTCACAACGGACTGCAGACTCCAATATCACAGTAACCTTCGGCAGTCCTGGAGGACTAATACCACTGGCTGTATGTAGGGACGGAAAAACGAACAGGTGGTAGCAGACTGTTGCACTAGCTGGGTTCCCAGGTAAGGAGAAGATTAATTTTGTGATCCTGGCCCCTGAAGTCGGGTTTTTGAGAACAAGAGATGCAAAAGTCGTCGGTTTGCCAGGCTTCATGTTGACTCGGCCAAAGTGAATCGTACCACCAAGAGCTCGCTCGATAGTAGGCTTCAGAAGGTCAAGCTCGCCCATGGAGACCCCACCAGTTGTAATGAGAACATCTACGTGAGTGAATGCGGTGCGCAAGGCTTCTTCTAGGGCGCCTGGCCTAAAGCTGTCTTAGCATGTTGACCAAAAGTATTTCACCATTGCACGAACTTATCTGAAGCGATACCCAGGTCCATGGCTTTAAATCCAGAGCCCTGTATTGCCGTCAATAGTGTCGGTCGGTTTGTATCTCGGACTTCACCTAGGCGTAGATCTCCTAGTCTATCATGAGGAACAATCTCATCACCAGTACTTAAGACTCCCACCACAGGCTTGTGATACACGAGAACCTGACGGACACCAACTGAGGCTAGAAGACCAAGCTCTCCTCCGATGGCTGTGATGCCTTCACCTTTTTTCATGATGGTTTCACCAGCTTGCACGTCACTACCCACTTCCCTTATATTTTCGCCACGCACAATTTCATCCGTGAGAATTTCGACATCCTTTTCTTCCTGACCGTCTGTAGTATTGCTTTTCAGGACTGTATCTTCGACCATGACCACAGCATCCGCTCCCGGTGGAAGTGGAGCCCCAGTTGTAATCCTTGCAATACTACCCTCTTCCAAGCTAGCAATATCTCCAGCCTGCGCATGTGAGATCATAGCAACTGGGTAAATGCCTTTGACGGATTTACCAGAGCTTGGCAGCTTGATCTAGGGATTGTTAACGAGTTGGGGCGGGCCATTAGCAGCACGATGCGACTTACGGCATATCCATCAACAATACTGGCTCTGAAAGCAGGGACAGACTCAACGGCTTTGACATCATCTGCGAGCACACTACCAACTAGAGCTTCATCTACGAGTCTCATTACTGCTTTCGATGAAGGGGTATGCTCTTGTATAAGTTGCAAAGCCTCGTCTACTGAGAGCATCGGGTATGGCGAGCTGCGGTATCGTCTGCTAGGCCCAGCGTTTGGATCGTTTGACTGCGGATGAGATTCGGATTTGGTATGGGGAACCGGTGCCTTGTGGCTGCCATGTACATGACCGTCTGGACGCGACTGAATATGGTCGTGGTGGCCATGCTGATGATGCTGATGCTGATGTTGAAACGGATCTTGTGGCGGCAACAAGTGAGACTCACATATCTCGCAATTGTATACTGACATACCTTTGACGGTCATAAAACGTCTCAATCCGGCGTCTTGTTCCAATTGCGTCACGCCTCCAACATGCAACTCTCGGGAATCAGCCCCAGCGGCTTGTTGGCAGGCATGTGGTAACTGACGAAGAATAGCCTCTAAATTTTCCTTTGCACCTTTCGGTGATCCTGGCAAAGTGATTATTAGAGTACTGTTGCGCACACCAGCTATTGGTCGCGCCATCATGGCGACTAGAAGATTTCATCAGTTACTGTTTAATATATGTGGTAGATGATCATGGAGGGTTTACATGGGGTAATTGCGAGGGATGCAGACAACATTGCATGCCTATCCCAATCAGTATTTATTTGATGTTTTAAATGTTGACGTACGTACACAAGGCCTGTGGCATGTTTATGTATAAGAGGCGACACAGCCTGTGGCAGTTCAGCTTGCACACGTGGAATTGTTATTGCAAACGTCGCACCTCTGGGGTACTATCTTTGACCGCAAAGCCTGTACCACCGGACGTGATTATCAGATTGACAGGGTCGGCGTGGTCTGTATTATGCTTAATGAAGTGTTGAATCGCTTCGGTGCTGTCCGGGACGATCTTGACTTCCGAGACTGCGAAAGATCCTCTCTCGTCCGACTCGAAGACTTCCTTCAAAGCAGGTCCACATCTGTCAGTAGAAGCATTCTGAGACGCTGTATCAGATACGATCAAAATTGCAGCTGTCAATTTGCTGTCCGACATGATCAAACAGGTGCAGGAAGGTAGGTTTTAACAGCACCCATGCTGGCCGTGGCTACACTAGATTACTACACACTGGTCTAGTGTGTACCTAGTATCTTCGATATACTCAGGCAGCAATCTGAATATTTTTGAGGTACACACCCAACCAAGTATTCAGTGTCGGTTCTTTAGAGGAGCTCCCTTATCGACGTGAGAACCATATGAGTGCGATGATGTTGGTTTTATATCTGTATTCTTTTACATGCTAGAAATACATCTATTGTATCCATGAAATCCATAAATTCTGCACGTTGACCGTGTGCACTGTGTGTTTTCAACCGACATGTTTGGTATATCTACATATGGAGATCACCTCCATCTTCCAGCAATGGGCTGAAACGGTACAGGTCCATCAACTTCGCAGTTCCTTGGACAGATTGACCTATCAAGCTACCAGTCACTCAAAGATAGTCTCGTCATTCTACGATGTGATTGTCGAAGGCAGCGGCTTTTCCAGACACGAGTAGGCCTATGATGAGACCAAAGAGACCGAGAACGGAGCTAAAAATCTCAATAACCAGGACTTTGACAAATCTGAAATGATGTTAGTGTTCTTCTAACGTGCTGGGAGGTCTGAGCTTATACAAGCTTGGGTCTGCGGCATCAGCAAGAGCCGCACTACTGCCATTGATACCAACGGACACGCCGCAGATGAGGTTACACATTCCGACGGTGATACCTGCCCAGAATAGAGCAAAGCCAGTGTAATAGTTTCCCGCCGAATATAGGCTATCCCCTTCCACGGGAACCAGCTTTTGTGAAAAAACAATTGACATTATGACGCCGTAGATCGCAACGACTTCGCAGAAGATGATGGAAATCAGGTTTTTCGTTCGTATTCGCGGTGCCTTGACACCTCCTCCGACGATCGATGAACCGGTTATAAAAATTCCCCTTCGAGTAAGTTAAGATAATTCTATGTGAGCTGCGAGGTGACATACCATGCAGCACCGACTACCGACAATCCTATGCACAAGCCAATACCCATGTCTGCCCATAGGTAGGGGGATACGCTTTCGAGAAAGGCTCCAACCTGTAAGAAATTCTTCAGCGTCTGACTTAGAGACGTAACATATATGGCATACGTTGAAAGCCTCGCCTTCTCCATTGAAGAGCATGTCTAGCTTCTGTTAGCTGTCGGGCTTCTCATCCAGGGCAGAGTGACTCACAAAGCCCCACGACAGTAAGGGCAGCAGTGATGCCACCAGCTGTATAGTAGAGACCCATTGTTGGCTCTTCCGTTCTCGAATGGTGTGATGGTGACTATATGTAATGAGAGACAGGAAGTTTCAATCTACTGCATCGGCGACGGCCTGGCAGTTAGCTTGACTGGGTCGCACATGCATACGGATTAGCGTTGCTTAGTAACATTGCTTAACCGTCCGGGCACCCCCATGCCTGATCGCTCTCTCAGACTCTCGCCAGGTGCCTATTATCATTCCGGCTCGCCATCTTCACCCAACGCACGTCGAATCACACCTAAAGATCCACCACCAACTCGAAGATGTCCGCCGATAAACAATATTATGAACTCTATCGTCGAAGCAGGTACGGCTTTTTGATCCCAGCTCTGCGTACGTCATGTGAGCATGTCGTTAACATCGTGATATAGCGTCGGAACCACCCTCACCGATACGCTTGATCAACTCATTAGCGAGCAGCGCCTTGAGCCTCAACTTGCTATGAAGATTATTGCAAACTTTGATAAGGCCATTGCTGACGTCATCGCGGACAAGGTCAAGACACGCCTGACTTTCAAGGTGCGCATGGCTCTATTGAACATATTCCGTGCTACGGCTAATGATGACATGAACATAGGGACATCTTGATACCTACCGCTTCTGTGACGATGTATGGACTTTTATCATCAAAGATATCAACTTCAAGTTAGACAACACGAACCCTCTACAAGCTGATAAAGTTCGCATCGTGAGTTGCAGCAGCAAGAAGCCAGGCGAGGCGTAAGAGACTCTGGTCACCCAAATGCTTTCAACCCCACCCTGTTCACTTCTGCGCATGCGCAGTTTCAAGACCTTCAGTCTATCCTCTGCTCTGCTTAGAGTGGCAAATGACCGATGAAGGATGCCAGATCTGAACGCAAATTATGCACAGCAAGAAACCTGGACCCGAAAAGACATCCTGGGCAATCGTATAACACGCATCATTCCACTAACGTGAAGTCAGTTTATCTACATCAGCTTCCGACCAGTCTCTTATCGATGCCCTAGCCTATAATCGATGAAGTCTTTGACTTCCCGGACAACACCACGGTCCCTTTTCCAACGTCCCATGCAAACCTATAGGGCGGATTCTTTTTTTCAAAAGAGGCCCATATTTGTGCTGTTAAAACTATAGTCTGAACGATATGGCTTCTAGCACAGAGCAACGCTCTTCCTAAGGCGCTCAACTGTATGGCGATGAGAACATGTGGACCTCATCTAAATGGACTTAGATGCTGGTACGCCGAGTTTGTCTTTTGACGCTCAATAAGGTTGCTGATGAGATTTGGCCTTGGGAAGCAGCGGAACATTGGTTATATGGCATGCAGATTTCCGCGAATGAAATTACACATTTACAGCTTATCAAGTAGAGTAGCAGGCTTGACATAAGGCCGTACAGATGATATGCTATTATAGCCGCTTCTTCTCCGTCGAATTACGTGTGCTGTTCGTAGTAGTACTAGTTATCCTTCTCGTATCCTCGGGAGCCGTACTGATCTGTGTTTTATCTGCAAGATCATATTAGCAGTGTAGACTCAATGACCTCAAGTAGATGAGCGATTCACTGGTTGTAGTGGAGTTACATTCAGCTCTCTTTTTACTCTCATCATTGGCCACATCTCTTATTCCAATAATCACACTCCCCGCGACCAGCATTGCTGCGCCCACCCACCATAATGGCGGCAAAGCCTCCGTAAACACAATCCGGCCCAGCAACGCCGTAAGTAGAAAGTTGGAACACGTATTGATAACAGTGACCTGTACCGTGGAGTTCGCCAGAGTGAGCGCACGCGTGAACAAGCCCCACATCACTCCATTGAAGACAGTGTTAAGCGCAAGGAATAGACCGCGTACAAGTAATTCGGTCACTTTGGGGGAAATCGGAATGGACATATTGTTCACGAATGTGGATATATAGAATGCCCATGTTGAGGTCAGATTGGTGGTCGTTCTAAACATGTCAGATCGTGGGAGCATGATGTGTGAGTGACCATACAATTTTGCGAATACGCCATTGACTGCCGCAAAAGCACCGCTGGCGATGGCGACGGGGAGCCAACCGTATCTGGACGAGGACTTGGAAACTTTACGTGACATTGTTGCCGTATGGAACGATCATACGTATCAGGTGGATATCTATACATTTGACGCGTCGGCTAAATTGGGCCTAGCGTGCGTTGGAAGGGCCTTCATTACCATGGCATGTGATTCGATTATGACAGTCTTACTTCAAAGGCATCCGAATTAACTATATCATACAGTACTGTCAAATGCTGTACTTGCTACCAAGTTCTGAACTTTGGCTTTGTGTGTATTGGACAAGCTAGGCAATCCTGAAATCCAGGGGATAGTATTCCCATCATTTGAAACAAAGATACCCTGACACTTTGTATCTTCTTCCATGGTGTGTGATTCTGTGCCACTTGATTCTGTGCCACTTGATTCAAGTCCGATCGCCAAGTACTGACTTTCGTTTCATTCCGGGCTTATGTTACTCGTAGCTGCGATAAGTGGCTTCTTTCGTTTATTGCAGTAGTTGCTTGGTGTGTCAATTTGTCTCAAAATGTTGTCTATCAACGCAATGTGCATGTTGACGCCTGGGCTTCGCACAATATCATCGTTCGATTTTCTCGCCGACGTCCTCCATCTCATCGTCCTCTTCATTTGTATCATCGTCCTCGATACCTTCGCTGTCTTGCAATCGTGGGGTTGGTTGATTAACGACCTGCTGTAGTTGGGCACCTGCGTCTCTGCCTATGAGCTTTGCAGCAGTCTGAGCCTTCATAATCGTTTCCTTTGCCCGCCGAATAACTTCGTCCTCGGATTTCCTGATAGTTCCTGATACACGCACAACACGTATTACACATTGCTGGCTGACCGGTGCTGGAAGCTTAGTAATGAATGAAAGTGCACCCCAGACGAGACGATAATGATTTCGCGGGGCTCGTATGATCGCAGTCGAGGTTGCGGCGGAAAGGTAATTCACTAGAACCACATTAGTAGGTGTGGATATGGCCTATAGATATGGCCTATGCAGCAAAGTATTCACCCTTCAAGCCGCTACCGACTGCTCCAGCGCCATATTCGCCATACATTTCGAGGATGCCATCTCGAATCAGTCTTATCAAGAACTGCGGTGTCAAAGCGTCAGAACTTGGTTGTTGGAAATATACCACATCTGGAAGCGGTTCTTTTGCTGACGCCTTTGAAGGTGTAGGGTACAAAAAATTGATAAGCAGATATCTGTTCTTGATGCGAACCATATTGTGTTCGTGCGGGCCAGGTTACATTTCTCTGTCAGCAGTCATTTCAGAAGGATACATTCTATAGTAGTACCGCTTCTAGTTGATGAGATATTGTGTAACACTCATGTGCAATCCCACACGCGTAGTTTGCTTAGCTCTGAACTTCACGCGAACAGGCTCGGGCTGACTTGACTTGCGTCTATACCTGATACCCACCCAACCCACCCAGGTTAGTGCCTTGGCTGATGCGGGAGGCGCCTCCAACTGGCTTCTTGGCTGCAGACCGGAGACTGAGAAGGTACGGCCGCAGGTGGGAATCCGCACATCTCTTTACTGGCCACCCACTCTAAGTGGCCTAAACATGATTTACCTATGATTGAGATTATCATCAGTCTCTCACACTCTTTTGTCTATACTCCTATCAGACGAGACTCTCGAACACGCGCGCGCTCACCTCCTGAGAGCCGACTAGGACGATCGTCGTTGCGTACTACATACTACGGCTCCGAAGATGCAGCTCGACCGTTCCGGTATTCGTTCGATTAGATGCGGAGCAGGACGTGGGCTCTTGGTGCTCCCAACATGCCTTTTCATGACTCTAGCTTTAGCTCTGTCGAGCCCGGAAGCTTTACACCTGGGTCAGAGACAGGTCCCGATAGATAAATTAGACCAGGCTGCAGCGACGAAGCTAAAGGAAGCATGTCCGGACTATACACTGTATGCGAGGCATAGACAGTAAGAGTCTCTAGGGAACTTTTAGTGGGCTCATATTTTAATATATATCAGTGCACCTTATAGCGAAGGTCCGATGGAGATACCATTTCAGCGCCCCCATGAGCATTGCCGGACATTCGTCTCCCCGCTTGTAGAAGAAGTGATAGAGTATATGAATGAGAACATGAAGGACAAGGATTTGGCACGAATATTTGAGAATGCGTTTCCGAACACGTTAGATACCACGGTCCGCTGGCACGTTGATGGAACGGAACAAAAGAAGAAGACATGGGGACTACGAGCAACTTATGGAGATGACGAATGGCAGGGACCGCAAAGCTTCATTGTGACCGGCGACATCAACGCGGAATGGTTACGCGACTCTACGAACCAGCTCGCTCAATACCAAAGCCTAGCGAAGAAAGACCAGAAGATTAAGACTTTGATATTGGGGGCTATCAATACACAGATAGAGTACGTTATTGGGTCACCGTACTGCAATGCCTTTCAACCGCCTGCTCCGAGTAAACTCAAAGTCACGCATAACGGGGAAGGTGATAGTGTACATCCTGCTTACGAGCCTTCGTTTGTTTTTGAATGCAAGTATGAGCTTGACTCGCTTGCAAACTTTTTGTCGCTCGCGAATCAATATTACAGCCACACTGGATCTACGGATTTCATGACACATCGTTGGTACAAAGCACTCGAGACCGTGCTGGAGGTCTTAGAAGCTCAATCACAAGGCTCTTTTGATGAAAACGGGAAATATCACCGAAACATGTATACATTCAATCGCCACACCGATAGCGGCACCGAAACTCTTTCACTAAGCGGCATGGGGAATCCATTGAATAATGGCACTGGCCTTGTTCGCAGCGCTTTCCGTCCGAGCGACGATGCAACCATCTTAGGCTTCCTCATTCCCGCAAACGCCATGATGTCTGTCGAATTAAAACGCACAGCTGACATACTACGCAAGGTCAGCCGTAACAAGCTGGCAAAAAGAATGGAACTTCGCGCCGACCTCATCAGGGCGGGAATTATGGAGCACGGAGTGGTCACCCATAAAGGATATGGAAAGGTGTTTGCATTCGAGGTTGATGGATATGGAGGCCAAATCCTGATGGACGATGCGAACATACCGTCCTTGCTAGCATTGCCTATTCTTGGTTTTGTGGATGCTAAGGACGAAATCTATCAGAACACGCGTAAGATGATACTCGAAAAGCAGGGTAACCCATTTTACCTCACAGGGGAAGATTTTCATGGGATCGGGGGACCGCACATTGGCTTGCAACATGCCTGGCCCATGAGTGTGCTCGTACAAGCGATGACTAGTGACGATGACGGTGAGATCAGTAAGAGTCTTAATCTGGTGAAGAGTGTTACGCAGTTAGGTCTGATTCATGAGAGTGTCCGTGTCGACATGTCTAGAGATTACACCAGTAAGTCACTTAACGCCCTCACAACCTTATTGTAGCTAATGTGAGGCTCAGGAAGCTGGTTTGCTTGGGCCAACTCTGTCTTCGCTCAGACAATCCTTGATCTTGCAAGGAGAAAACCTCACATCGTCTTTGGTGAAGGAGCCATACCTTACAGTCCGGAGTAGCATCTCTACTCATTACAAGGATGCGGCCCTATTATACCCATAACCTATGATAATACATTTTTATAATAGTAAAACTCTGCACGGCGAATTCTGATCGAACTGGTGAGAGCTCCTAGGCGTGTAGTTGGTAAGGCACGTAAGGCACGCAGGGCCGAGCTAGTACCTACAGTACTGCCCAGATCCTCGGGACCACCCGTACCGAATGTTCTTTTGACGTCAGCTTGCTCGAACCCTACTTAGAACTTAGTTACATGGGTGTCCACGCTATCTCGGCAATCGACAAAGGGCTGCCAACTTTCTTCGCCAATGACCCCGCATCATGTCGGACCGCGTCTCGATCGCAACTCATTGTCCCTCTCGGACGACGAGCATGGATCAACCTTTCAAATGCGGAGTTATGGTGGCCCAGGCAGCAGGATGGGCCGCGTGCTAAGAGACCTAGATGTAGACGAGGATGTCGACCAAGATGAGGACGCAGGTCTACTGAGCCGCTCAACAAGAGCCCGACGATGCAGCGTACAGAGCTTCATGTTGTATAAACCTGATGAAGAGAGAGCTGTAAAAAGGAAACTAGACCGCAGAGTCGTAGGATTGATGTTTCTCCTCTACCTACTAAGCTTCGTAGATCGAAGCAACATCGGTAATGCGAAGATCGCCGGACTAGCACGGGACCTAAACTTAGGCAAGGGACAATATGAATGGTTGCTGACATAGTTCTACGTGAGTTACATTGCGTTCGGATGGATGACCTTGTTGTTGTACGTGACCCGTCTCTTCATGAGCGCCTTATTGCAGAGCACTAAATCATGGGAGTGTGTCTTTATAGATACCGTATCATTCCCGCCCATATCTACATATCGCTCTGTGTCCTCTCTTGGGGCATCCTAGCTTCATTACAATCGGTCTCAATCTCATTTACATCGCTCCTCATTCTTCGCTTTCTACTCGGCGTGTCGGAAGCGGCTTTCGGGCCTGGCGTTCCTTACTACCTGTAAGTCTCCATGACACGGTCGCCCAGGTGACGTACTAACATCAGATAAAGGTCATTTTTCTACCGTCGGGACGAATTGGCTTTTCGTACCGGCCTGTTCATCTCAGCGGCACCTCTAGCCAGTTCCTTTACGAGTAGTCTAGCCTGGCTCATTACTGAATTCGCTGAGGGCGGCCCTATCGCTCCGTGGAGGTTGTTATTCCTAGCTGAAGGGTTTCCAAGTGTGGTAGCTGCAATTGTAGCTTGGGAATGTGTGCCCGATGGGCTGGATACGGCGATGTTCTTGAATCATAGAGAGCGCGAAGTAGCCATGCTGCGTGTGCAAGAGCAGAATGAAGATGCAGACGAGAAGGGTGCAAAGCATGAAAATAAGTATTCGGATAACTATAGGCGAGGGAAACTGATTTGGAGAGAGATTGGAAGCGCGCTTGCGGATCCAAAAACCTATACGACTGCGGTATGCCTCACACGCCCATTTATAGGGCCAAGATAGAGTCTGACTTGCGTACAGGTCATGTTTTTTTCGGCAAATGTTGCTTTTTCCTCCATGCCAGTATTTCTGCCAACAATAATTCGAGAAATGGGACACACAACTTTTGCGTCTCAAGCGCTCTCCGCGCCGCCATACCTCCTCTCTTTTGTTACCGTCCTTCTTACCGCCCACCTCTCTGACAAGCACCGTCTGCGTTCGCCTTATATACTCTTGCACTCCTTGTTAGCTGCTTCGGGGTATCTGCTGATTGCGTTGGCGGGTCATTTCCACTGGGCACCAACCCTGCGATACATCGGTGTTTATCCTGCATGCGTGGGTTTCTTCAGTGTTATAACATTGATCATCACATGGACGCTAAACAATCAACAAGGCGAGTCAGCTAAAGGTACAGGAATGGTGATCCTAGGGCTCATAGGACGATGTGGGCCACTATTAGGCATAAGACTATACCCCAAAGCGGAAGGCCCGGAGTATGTGAAGGGAATGAGCATATGTGCTGTATTCATGGCTGGTGTTGGGATACTCGCCGTCTGTCTGGCTCTTGCATTGAGGAGCTCTAACTTGCGAGCACAGAAACAATGGGCTCAAGATGGAGGACAGCAAAGTGGAAGGAGACAACCATTTACATTCATTCTGTGAGACTAAAGATAGCAACGTTGACCATAGGCACACTCACAGTCTCTCATTGAGCTTCCTTTGCGGCAGTGTTCTTAGCATATTGTTCGAAGCTGATAAGCGGTCCAAGGCCATGCTTTTCGAGAAGTTGGTTTCCTTTGGCGATTGCGTCAACAGGCTCGCCTACGTAGTAACCACCAACATCTGGGCGGATAAGTTTCATATTGCCGCTCAACTCTTCGCGGACGGACTCCGGCAGGTAACTTGCGAAGAGCTCGGCTGAGAGCTCATTGGCCACGGCTTTGCGTCCTGTTCCAGCTTCATATTGTTTCGCTGCCTCCGCAAACTCTAGCTCAGTCGACGCAGCGACACGTTCACCTGTCGGTCCTTCGAGTAGCATCGCAGCGATGAAAGCCCCAGAGTCAACATCAGAAGCGATGGTTGGGATCTTCGTGGTAGTGGGAAAAGGCAGATTCAAGGCATATACACCGTCGGGTCCTGGTCGAAACATACTGTACAGACTGGAAAGAAACATTCCCGGCATGTAGAATGATGCTGGAATGTTCAGACTGCGGATATACTCTTCAACAACAGCCTTACTATCGAAGTGCTTGACAGAGGTTATAACGCCATCAGTGGCTTTGGAGACGTACACCAGAGACGACCAGATCAAATGATCGACACCGGCATCTTTAGCGGAGTCGGCAATGGACTTTCCTTGGGTGACTTCATCGTCGTAGGAGAGTTTGGCCCAGACTGGAGGTCATTAATTTTTGCCGCCTTCTTTCGCAAGTTTGCAGCTTACAGTCTGTGACTCCGAATACAGCAGACGAGCCTCTGATGGCTTTTCTTACGGACTTGGGGTCGTCTAAGTCGGCTTCGAAGATCTCACAGCCCCTTGTTTTGAGATACTGGGCGGCTGGCTTACTGGCATCACGAGTGATGGCTCGAATCGTGTATATGGAGGAGAGCTTGGGGTGGGCGAGGATGTGCTTGATTACTGACCCTCCCTGGTTGCCAGTGGCACCGAAGACAGTGAGAACTTTAGACATTCTAGCTCGGTTCGGTGATATATAATGTGGAAGATATTGTGGGCAATCAGATCGCGAGAATGGCGCAGTATTGTTGAGGAAATGTGAGAAATGAAGTTAGGCACTAATCTTTGGGAAGTTCGAGTGGAGAAGAAAATGTCCAGCCATATTTATACATCTTAATCACAAGATACACATGTAATGAGATAACACGCGTCAGAGCCTAGAGCTGACATCAATAAATCATTTGCCGAAGGCTCACACCCCGGGGATAAATATTTGCCAAATTGAGTAACTCTCAAAGTCCATACATGGAGAGTTGGTCAGCAGTTCGCGAGCGGCGCTGAGAACCTCGGGATGTTGCCGATCTACCGACTCTTGATAAATTAGGAAAGCTTGGCGTTTCGGTCTCAACCTCATAACACCGGTCTCAATATCATAATCCGTTTCAACATTTCTTCGCTGATCTAGTTACGCCTGTGCTTGCCTCCCTCGTACGTCTCCTTGAGTGACGAATTACAAGATATAGCACAATATTTGGTCATGCTGTGCCATCAATAGCGCAAGGTGAGCCGCGCTTCCGCTTGAGGCGAAATGGAGTCCTCGAAAGCAAATCAACCTCCGCTACTTGTCTCCAACAAGGAGGTGACTTCTTCGCACTCTGCTATCCTTGATCCACAGGATCGACGTTCAACGACTAATGGCAGCCATCCCGAGCAGCATTCCAGACCTTCCCTAGAGCCAGTCAGCAGCTCAAGGAGTTTGCACCAAAAGCCGGACCGAGATAGGGAAACAAAGCGTCAATCAGATGCAACTAGTCTGAAGATCGAAGGTGACGAAGAAGAACCGGCTGAACCTCAGTCCTTCCAAAGATCGTCAAGTCCAGCAGCTCTGAATCGTAACAAAGGCGCCACCTATGAAAATGTCCGTGACGGAGGGATCAATAAAATGCAGCGGTTCTCCTTGTACGAGACCAGTTCCAGATTTTATCTTGTTGGCGGGGATGTTATGGACAAACATTTTAGAGTATTGAAGGTTGATCGTACTGCGCCGCCGGGACAGTTGCAGATTACCGAAGACGACATAGTTTACGACAAACGAGAAATGAACCAGCTACTCAATGCTATCGATGATGGTAACAAAGGAAGTGGAGGACTGAAGTTGAAGTGTAGTTCTTGGGGCATTTTGGGATTTATTCGATTCACTGAGGCCTATTACATGCTCCTCATCACGAAACGAACGCAAGTTGCCATCATTGGAGGTCATTACATTTATCGAGTTGATGGTACTGATCTGGTACCACTGACCACTGGTTCTACATCTCGCTTCCAAAGCAACAGGAACCCAGAAGAGGCGCGATTCCTAGGCATCCTCAATAATTTGGACCTCACGAAAGGATTCTATTTTAGCTATTCGTACAACATCACGCGCACACTCCAGGACAATATCATGCGAGAGCGTAACGCTATCAAAGATGGCAAGCGGCGTGCTAAACGAGACTTCAACGACATGTTTGTTTGGAACAACTACCTTCTTGCGCCTGCGTTTGGAGCTGTCAAGAACCTTTATGACTGGTGCTTTCCGATCACACATGGGTTTGTGGACCAGTCTTCCTTGGATGTCTTTGGACGTCGCATCCACATAACCATAATCGCTCGAAGATCGCGATTTTTCGCTGGTGCACGTTTTCTCAAACGAGGTGCTAATGATTTAGGATATGTTGCAAACGACGTTGAAACAGAGCAGATCATATCAGAAGTGTTGACAACTTCGTTCCATGCTCCAGGACCTCGTCTATATGCAAACCCTACATACACATCGTATGTACAGCATCGTGGCAGCATTCCTTTGTATTGGTCACAGGATAATACTGGTGTGACGCCGAAACCCGACATTACCCTGAATATGATTGATCCATTCTATAGTGCTGCAGCACTTCATTTCGATAATCTATTTGAAAGATACGGAGCTCCTGTCTATGCACTCAATCTCATCAAAGCACGCGAGCGAACTCCTCGAGAATCTAAGCTCTTATATGAGTATCAGAATGCGATCGCGTATCTCAATCAGACGCTGCCAGAGGACAAAAAGATCATGTATGAAGCTTTCGATATGAGCAGAGCCTCCAAGACGCGTGGACAAGATGTTATTGGTACACTCGAAATCCTTGCAGAGAGGGTCCTAGACAAGACAGGCTTCTTTCACAACGGCGATAACGATCTACACACATCCAAGATTCAGAACGGAGTAGCCAGAACAAATTGTATCGACTGCTTAGATCGAACAAACGCAGCACAGTTCGTGATTGGCAAGCGCGCACTCGGTAGACAACTGCAGGCTCTTGGGGTAATCAGTGGTAGCACTGTGGAGTACGACTCTGACTGCGTCAACATATTCACTCACATGTTTCATGACCATGGTGACACCATTGCAATTCAATACGGAGGCTCTCATCTGGTGAACACCATGGCGACCTATCGGAAGCTCAACCATTGGCAAAGTCATTCCCGCGATCTGGTCGAAAGTTTCAAGCGCTACTACCACAATTCGTTCCTCGACTCACAGCGCCAAGAAGCGTACAACCTGTTCCTTGGCCATTACATATTCTCGCAAGGGCAGCCTTTCTTGTGGGATCTAACCACTGATTACTACTTACATCATACACATCCACGATCATGGTCAAACAAGCGCAGAAGTTATATTCAGTGGTACACACCGGGCTACCTTGAACCTCGTACTATGCCTGAGATCGAGGGACCAGCGCCAAAGTATCATGACAAGAATTTGTCATTCTTCGATGACTACTGGATGGAATACTACCGCCCTTTAGCAATATCATCATTCTTGAAGATTTTCCAGTTTCGTATGAACTCAACGATCAACTATCTTCCCGAGAAGATTGACGGCCAGTATGACCTAAGCCCGTTCCACCCCCGTAAGCTACCTCCCGGTGAAACATCTCGCGAGCGAGAAAAGAAAGTCCGAAAAGGGGTGACTATCGTTGATCCGAACAGCGATCCGGAGAAACGTACCTCGACCTTGCCCTATTCTCCTAGATATCAGCCATCGCCCGTAAAACAAACAAGCATTTTACGCAGTGAGTCGGGAACATATGGCCTGCCACTTTTGACGACGTCTTGGCCTAATACCGGCACATCTACATCCGGGTCCGTCCCATCAGCACGAAATTCTCTACTTCTAGCGGACAAGAACGCGATGTCACAGTGGACACTGAATCAACTAATGCACCATTCTCTGCATCCGTCAGTAACTCCTGCTGAAGAAGAGGAGTACGAACACTACGTGTCGCATCCCTTGAATCTTCCACTTGTTACCTCATATCCAACCCCAGATGATTACGCTACCAATCAAGACTTTGTCGACTACGTTACCAGTTATCTGCCTACATCCGAGACTTACCAACCGCAAAGTTCGGAGATACCTTACACCGAGCTACAATCCGTTTTTGGTCTTGAGGATATAGTCGAAGGAGTCCAGAGTCATACCCACAGCCGCAGTGTCTTCCCGACAACTTCCGAACACGACTTTGGACTGCAGCGTCAGGCCACCCATTCCAGAAGTCGTAGCATGCCACAAACGAAAGCAGAAGCTCAAGCAGCACGGGACGTTGCGAGAGATGAACAGTACACCCTCGCGCAGACTCCTGTGCAACGTATTGCACCACAGCATAGCCAAAGAAGTAAACAAGAGCCAAGTGAGGAGGATATTGCGGAATATACAGCATTTCTGGAGGTCGCAGAGAATCCGTTGACGGTGACAGAAGCAGATGGAGATAAGAAGAGGTATAAAGCATATCGACAGTGGCTGAGAGGAAAGAGTTTGTTCAAGCAAAGCAAAATTGATCCCGAGTGGAAGGATACATTTGGGGTCACAGGATGAAATATTATCAGTCATCCTTGATGCAGGTAGCTCATATTCAGAACAAAAGCAGACTACGCTCAGCCTCACGTGGCTAGCAGCTTCCTCAACGTTGAGAACATGGGCGTTCCCAGTCCTGTTGCCGGATCCCAGCCCTCCAGCGCCGCGTAGCCCCCTTCAATGAAGTCGCCATCTGAACATCCTACGGCGGATCCCTCCTTGACATCTGTCCATCCTGCTCTACCCTTCCCGTACAGCAGGGGATTCAAGAATCCTAAGGTAGGCATCCCATTCCTCGTCCGCAAATCATTCAGTAAGGCTACCACAGCGGTCACAACAGGCGTACTTGCACTAGTCCCAGCTTGCTCACTTTTCATACCCTTAGCAACAATTACATAACGTTCTCCCATAGCACTCACATCTGGAATACCACGTCCAGACGAATTGTAGAACCCCTTATGCTTATCTCCTAATTTGCTCTGATACGTGGCCACAGCATCACGCTGCCAATCCGGCACGCCAAAGTAGTTGCTGAACCCGCCACTGCTGAAGGCCGCAGGCTCCTCGTTCGCCGGTGATCGGAGCCCCTGCGTAGCCCCGACAGACGTGACCCATTCGCACGAGCTCGGAAAAGTTGGCTTGAAACCCCGAGACCTGCCGTTGGGCCCTATGCAGGTGCCTTTTCCAGCAGACCCCATGGCACCGCCGTCTCCCGATGCGACAAGGACTGAGACGCCGCGCATAGCGAGCTGCGCGAATTTCAAACAGACTTTGTTTGCATAGGGCAGCGGAACGGTCTCTTCATTATCTGCGTACGAGATACTGATCACGCTGGGAGGGTGCTCTTCAGCGAGGATGGCGTCAAGAAATTCGAGATATGGTTCATTTCCACTTGCTGTGGTGTTGACGGTCATATTGTCGGGCTGGGATTGCGTGGGCGGACGACCGGCTGTCGAGTAGAAGGTGATCGGGAGAGTAGACGTGAAGGCCATGACATAGCCCAGATCCAGCATTGCTTCGACGCCGGCTTCCGAGGGCTCTTGAGAGTTGATACCGTTATTGATGAACGTCTCGGTGAAGTTGTAGGATGTGGAGTGGTTCTGGAGACCGAATTGAGTGAGAAAGGAGGTAAGGTCGGCGTGGTTCCCGTATTGCTCCAGGAACGACGCTATCCCGACCCGGACGGACGAGCCGGAGGGGGGCGAGTAGTTGATTTGATAGGCGTCTGCTATTGTCTTGGGGCAGATTGAATTCGAACAGTTCAGATCTTCACTGCGCACCCCCTGCCGCTTTGCGAGAGAGGAAGACTCATATGATGAGCGTGGCTGCTTGGGGGTGAGGAAGTGAATGGTTGGATAGACGAAGTCGATATCATTCTGAAGGCCTCCTGGGATGCTATATGATTTTGTCCGAATGACAGGTGTAGAGTCTAGGTGTTGATACCAGGAGAACTCCGCATTGAGCAGCTGAGAAGCTTTTCCAACCGTTGTTGAGATCTTGATCTTGTCGCCTATGCGATGGGCATCGATAAGGTTGTGAGATAGCCACTGTTCAATTCTTTGGGCAGATGTGTCCAAATTGGGGAGAGCAGCTTGGAGCTCAGGACTGCTGAGATATCGAGCGTATGATGGTGAATCAGGGTTGCTGATCTCTCGAGCTCTGTCTAGATAATTCTGATGCTGTGGTCGTATGGAGATGAATAGCGTGATATGTTCCTCCGGCGTCGCCACGGATCTTTGTGTCCATCCTTCAGGCGGATATCCATATTCTTCGTGAACTACATGACGGCCTGCGGTATTAAATGCTGCCAGAGCTCCTGTAATGAAACCAAATAAGAGGTGCATATTGAGTGGCTGATGGAATTGATAGAGGCGACTGGGAGAGAACGTATGTACATGAAAGATGAGAAATAGGACTTAGCAAGTGACGCCTAAAAATGGGTTCAGCATGAACAGAGCGAGAAATTGACGCGGTCGATCCTTTCATCATTCCCAGTACACCTACATGCTTGTCCAGGGATGTCGTCGGATCGTACCTTGGAGCAAGCTTCTGTCGAAAACTAGCCCCTTCACCACCCTGTCACGCGATGCGTAGATATCTCGCCTCGCGATTCGCTGATAGAATGAAATAAATGCAAAGCGTAGACATCTATTCGCAAATAGAAGAACAGATGTCACTAGCCGCCTTAACGGGTTTTCTATAGTCTGCCCATCAGTAACGAAGCATATTCTCGTCTGTGCTATCGGACCGTTGTAGTCAAAACTCATACGCACAGTCTCGCTTCTGTACCCTGCACAGAGACCTGTGCTTGCTTTGTGCATGTCTACAATGTATGTATGACATACCCCCGGATCTGCCTAAGAAACACCGCTGTTTTCCATTCATAGCAGTAGTCGCGGGAGCTATAATGAATTCAGACCCAGACTTAAGTCTACGCACATCGTTCATATTTCCGTTCGTTATAGTTCAAGCCCATCATTATGGTTAGAATTTGGAATCGGGTGTATGGAGAGGCGGAGCGTATTCATAACCGGCTATTCTCGATAACCACGTTCCTTTAGAATCGAAGATTAAGAATGGGCTGTTGTGGGAGGCTTGAACTCGGTGCGCAGCTCTAAGTCAGGCTATAATTAGACGCTAAATACCTGGCTGTCACTTAGGGTGTGCCATAGCACGCACCTTGCTTTGTTTGAGAATACAATCATCGTCCGCCCGTCACTATATGAGCTGACATAAATAGACCTTGGATACTGGAGCGCTACATCAAATAGTATTCGTGCATTCGTACATGCCGATATGCTGAGAGTATTGGAGAGACTCTCTGCTAACGCCTCAATATCTTCCTTGATAATGCAGCCATTATCCAGTCCAGAAGTGATAACTGTGAGGTATTGACCTGTAGTTTTTAGCGTCCATATGAGCATTGTTCTGCGAAACTACGAAGAGGGCATTTCATGGTCTTTTTGGATGCCAAGTAAGTGCAGATTCTAACGGAACTATGGTCGAGTAGAGAATGTTGTCTGGGCCGGTGCCGTTCTCATCATGACAAGAGAATGAGTCGGGATAGTGAGCCTCCCTTTGACGATGGCAGACTGTCAAACGTTCAAGTGTATTCGTGGTGTTGTAAGTATAAGAAGAGAACAAAATTTAAACTCAAGTCCAGCTGTGGCGCTAGGCCAGGTACGGTGATGTCAAAAGCACGTGCCCCTTAATTTAGTTTCCGACGTCCTCCGTGAATGCGAACCTCTGTCTTTGCAACTCTCGTTGCCTCCACCACTACCCTTAATTGATCTCTGCGCCTCGACATTCACGACAACCACTCTGCCTAGTTGCTCTCGACCAGCCACGTCTTTTGTTCCTCGAACACAATATCGCTCCTCTCAGACTCGACGGCGCAGGCCTGCGCACCCCTCACAGCCATGATCTCTCTTCCCGAGATGCCCCGTCCAAAGGTACCAAGGACCTGCGCAAAACAAGACGAGATTCATACTGACATATTTCCCAGACCTTCCTTCATATCATGTCATTGCGCTCCGGCGCTGAGCTCATAACCCTCACCATTCTCATCAACAAGGTGTCTGGATTCTACGGTCTCCTCGCCATTTTGACCGGCCTGGAGCTTTCTACGACACAGCTTACAATGTACCTTTACTCAGTCGGCGCTCTCATCCTGACGATATACCTCTTCCCATTCATTCGCACAGGAAGCCCACTTCAGTGTATGGCTCTAGCATACTTCTATGTCATCGACAGCATCATCAATGCCGCATACACGGTCGCATTTGGCGTCGCATGGTTTCTGGTGCTGGCAAATCACCCGGAAGACTCCGCGGGCAAAGCTCCGGGAAGCGGCACGATAGACAAAACTGCAGGATTCACCAGTCCAGGCCCGGAAATCAACGCCAGCGAGGTAGATGTTGTACCAGTGCCGAAGCCAGGCATGCAGCCGGGGGTAGATGCTGCGACTTTTGCTCATGGAGTGACGGACGCACCCGCTGGACTTGGCAATGCGGTGTTTCAAAGCGGGAGCATCATGTCTGTGTCTGCGATTGCATTTCTCTGGGCAATCCGCATCTACTTTATTGTTATCATGCTCGCATATGCTCGTACTGTCCTTCGCCAACATATCGCCACCACCTCATCTACTTCTTCCTGGGGTAGTGCTGGCACTGGTACGGACTCATCAAAGGGCACAATGGCTGAAAATCCATTCGAAGATCATCGTGAAGAAGGTCTAGGTTGGAAGGGCAAACTGGGCCGCGCGATGCTCAGAGCGGGCCCCAAGTACTGGCTTGGTGCCGCGGAGGACGAGCAGTGGACCAAGAGCGTCAGCACGAGATTCAACCGGAAGCATAACAACAACAACCTTAGCGTAGACACAAACGCTACAGGAGAAAGAGAGCGAAGGCGAAGGAGTGGAACTGGACCTCCTGCACCACCACCAATGCCACCTTTTGTGAATAACACTGAGACAAGATAAGCACAGTCGAGGAGAAGTTCGATGGAAAGGGATTTATGGAAAGAAATAATAGCGAATGCAAGGTATTCATCGAATGCCGGCGTTCGTGCATCCACCGCTCGCTGCATGCAGAATAGGGTTTTGGACATCACCGACGGCGTTTGAAGGGCTTTCGCATGTACGGTTGCATTGGATTGACGACATGATCGTAACAGCATTCAGACTTCCAGAGAATTGTTCTGAGAGCATTTGTACCAGCCGAGCGACTATCAACTTCAGATTCAAATTAGCATTTGTTCTCCGCGTACTTAATTGAATCGTGCTTATGTCTTCGGATTATGTTGAATACGATAATTCGGTGTCACGCACCACCATAGAGTAGCATTGTAGTGAATGAATCAGCCATGGATCACTATCTGATCTAACATCTAATGTGCTCTGGAGAATAGACCGAAGTCGGTATATTCACCTCAAATACACGTTTTGCCGCAGCTCCTACCCCAATAAGACCAAACGACTACCCCCTCAAGATCATGACTGCCAACGGTTGACCCTTCTCTCCCGTCTTTCTTAATCTACCTGATTCCATGGCCCTGTCAGCACATCGTCATGATTAGGTCCCCTCCCCCAAAACCCATCTCTTTCCCAGACCCAAACCACATACACTATCCACTCTGATCATCTCTGCAATGCCGGCTGAGTCTAACGGCAGCTCAGGTCCGCCACGATCCTCCATTTTTCGTAAGATGCTGCTGATCCGTCTCGTTCACTAGTGTTTTATCCAGTCTGCTGATGGCCTGTTCGCAGTCACACCCCCAAAAAGGCGTGTAGTGTTGGGAGACATCACTGCCCGGATACTAGCACACGAGGCGTCGCTGGACAATGCTGAGGCAGGCCAAGCCGAGACGACAGGCAATAACAACTCGGACAATGTTACCACAGGCACGCTCGCGACAGATATCACTCCTACAGGTACCCCACTGACGTCCAATGCTTCAATAACCAATCCCGCCGCGACAATCCACACTACACCACGCGGCTCAGCATCCAGTTACTTAGCTGAAGCAAGCGGGACCCCCCAGGAGCGTCCTCAACCCAGCCCGATTCTAACTGGTAAGCAAAGACCAATACATTCCACTATATCATACCAATCCGCTCGTAGTTTGTGAAACGAAGCACTGTCGACTTGACAACGCCGCACCAATCAACCTAGAGACGTTGTTTTACGCGTATGGAGCTGATCTCCTCTCCTCAATCATTCGAAGAAGCGAAGCAAGCTAATGACCCATTATTCTTGTTCAGATGCCGCAAGAGTCCCTCCATGGCAGCTCGGCATGAGAGAAGGCGACTTGAGAGCGACGCCTCCGTCAAGAGCAGGCGGAAGCCGAGCCATTGACCCTTCGCGAGACGATGCGTACTGGGAGAAGCTGAGCGAAATGGTGTGCTTGTGTCGTCGCGCATATCGGAAGATTTTATTGTCGCTGATTCGAGTATAGGGCCTCGATAAGGATACCAAAAGGCGTAAATGAGAAATAGACCTCCTTCGTGTACGTCTGTACGAGTCAGTCCCAGGGGATCTCGACTACCGCCTGTGTGGTCTCATGTCGGAAGAGAGAGCTGATGGGATTTTGTTATCGTTGCCGTATGCTGTTTATTCGTACTTGCTCGCTAGGTTATCAATCATTGTGAAGGATTGAAGAGTCACTTGTTTTCACTTACTCATGCGGTTCAATCAGAAAGATGCAGGGTCTCAGAGTAACTATTAGGACGAAAAATCGATACACACAGTCATGTTTGTTGAAGTGCTATATGCAGTTCCATAGTCTTTGAGCGCGTCCAAATATTGCTTAGGTTGTTTTTTCACAAAGCCGTCTGAAGTAGCGCATAGGTCATTGCCATCTGAGATAGGGAAAGATATACACAAGATTGTGAGAGGAGCAACGCAAATGCCAAATCCGACCATGCTTCCGTCATCAGTCATGCCGGAAGTAAGGGACTACCACCAAAACGCCATAAAATGCGATATCGAAGCAAGAACCAGAGGGGTCTGAAGACCAAAGGGAAGAGAAGAGATGGCAGGGCTCGACGTCGTACTATATACACAACACCCTTTGGGAAGACCGCGAACGGGTTGGTGGAGGATTTGCACAGAACGCCGACAGATGCTGATTGGAACAAAGGAAATTCTGGGAAAGAGTAGTGAGTCGTTGCTGTAAGATAGGCGACATTACGATCAGAGATCGTCGTCCATGTCGATGGCGTCGGGGTTTGCCGGGACAGCTTGATCGATAGTCGCGGACGCGGGCTTGTTGATTTGGCTGCCTTCTGGCCCGGTGCTTGCGGCGACGAAGCCTACCGGTGCGCGGGCTTGTCTGTCGAGAGCAGCCATAGCATCGAGGCGGTCATTTGTGTCCGCGTCACCATTGGTGTCGGGCTGTGCCTGGCCACGTGCGATTGCTTGCGAGGCGATGAATGAAACATCAGTGCTGTCACAATGTTACCGAGAGCCCGAGCATGAAATGGATAAGGGAAGGGACATACTTGTACTGAGCCTGTACGCTACGTTTGATGCGAAGCATCTCCTTGAACGTGTCTTCGTTGCCGTGCTGCACCTCGAAGCTCTCCCAGGTCTTCCAAAAGCCAGGTTCAGTACGCGGATCACAAAATTGACTAGCGTGGCCATAAATTGCTCTTGCGCGATCGATTTCACCCAGCCGCCTCTCCATTTCGGCAAATTTGAGGCACATGTCTTTGGCTTCGGAGTCAGGTAGTGCGGCGATAGCACGCTCATAGATGGGTCGTGTTGACGTGAGGCCGAAGTTGGACGCCGACTTAGTAATGTAGAAGTTGAACATCTCAAGCTTGTCTTCGTCCGAGACGGCACGGGTGGCACGTTCGTAGATGCGCATGGCGTGTCGGGCGAGGCCACGTTCTTCTTCGAGAGCGCCATACATGAGATACAGGACACGAGCGAACTTCGGGGGGCAGTCTTCTACAGCTTGTTCAAACAGGTCTCGGAGACGCTCCATGCTGATCTTGCGGTCGACAGCCTTGGTAAGGTAAAGATTCCATAGTTCGAAAGCGACAGGGTAGCTGAACAGGTCTAGACCGCGCTCATAGATCTTGAACGAGTCTTCAAAGTACTGATTTTCTTCGAGTAGATTAGCGTAATTGACAACGGTTTGAGGCGTAGCTATCCGGAGTTCGAATATTCGTTCATAGACTTTCTTGGTTTCTTCAAGGGTGCTGACACTCTCAACAAGGTCGACATAAAAGGACCAGAGTTTCCAGCTCTTGTGCACACGCTGCTGTGGGGACAGCGTTTCGTCGAAGTAATCAACATTGGAGCGCTTGGGTGCTTGTGTAGCTTTTGCCATGATTTCCATAGCTTTGTCGAAATTTTCGTTGCGTAGTTCCATTTCAGCCCACTCGCACCACATCTCTGCGAGTTCAGCAACAGACTTGTAAGGCACCTTGACAGCCTTTTCCATAATGACTCGGGCATTTGATAGATCTCCTCCGGATTCATAGAATTTAGCATAATTAGCCCATAAGTCATGGTACTTTCCCACGGCCTTCTTCGGATTGATGACCGCAATGGCATTGGTGTAAGTCTGCACTACCTCTTTCTTGTTATCACCCCACAACGCAACGCGTTTCTCCCATTCCGGCACGTTATTTGGGTTCTGTCGCAAGAGAACGTCATTCACAAGAAATGGGCGTCGATCCATTAATTGTTCAAAACGCATCATGCGAATGTCCAAATCGAGGTCGGCATCCTCGTTTATTCTGCCTTTGTCTGATCGTACGGCAGCCTCGTCCATTTTGATACCGATTAAAGCTTCTTCAGCTTCCGCGTAGGTATCGAAGATGATAGAAAAGTCTCGTACAGTCATGACAGTCGTAATACCTTCCTCGAATATATCGCGCGCGCGTTCATATTCGCCCTTGTTGATCCAGTACCGTGCCAGGCCGACCCAAAGAATACCCCTTTGGTCGGAAAACTTGAGAATCCCACTTCTGATAATTTTTTCGACGTTGATACCGCTGCCGTCTCCTGTTTCGATCTCCTTTGCATGATCGATGATGAGTTCCAGCATCTCTGTCCAGAATTGGAAAGGACCTTTCGCTTCCTTGCTCTTGAATCGGGGGTTGTTCAGGATGTCCATATATTTTCTAACAGCTTCTGTATATTTGTGCATGTCAACCAGAAGCTCAATATAGTCTTCCGTGTGTTCCGGGTGTATCTGAATGTACCGTCGCCATATCTTGACCGCCGTCTCCCCGGACGCGGAGTTCGCGAAAGGCCGGTACAACGCCCATATGCGGCTGTGCTGAGTGATAGGTAGTGCTCGTAGTGCACGGTCAAACGTCCTTCGCGTTGATGTAATGATAGGTTGCTGCATTAAGAATGTGAGGTACATCTCCCATATTCTTGGCATCTTATTGAGCAGGACCAGCGCGCGCTCGAACAACGAATTGACCTTGGCATACTGAGGCATGAACTTCGCTGGATTTTTGCCTTCCAGGTGTCTTGTCCGGAGCTCCAGGTACATCTTCCACAGCTTATACGACCGAGGAAGTGTAGTGCAAGCCCGTTCGAGTACGAAGGCCCGCTCTATCAAACTTCCATGCTGTTTCTTGTAGGCCACGTAGTCCAACCATGGCTTGATACTGCCTGGATTGCGTAGCAGCTCTTGCTCATAAACCACATCATTCTCGGAAATGAGATAGAGTTCCGACGACATCTTAGAGACGCGCTTCACGGCCAGCGCAGGTCCCGAAGGGCTTCTAGTCGAGGTGATGGAATGAGAGGTTGCAGCTGGCATCTCCCTGATGAGCTCGCCGGGCATGTTAGCGAAGATGCAGCGCTCCAATGGGCGCAGGAGAAGGTTGAGAGGTCGCCAATGTGGATGCGGGCAGAAGGACGTAGGTGAGGTTGGTAGTAGGACGGACTGGCGCAGCAGCGGGTGTTGCGATTTTTGGCGGAGCGCGCTTACGAGACGAGCTCAATCAATCAGAGCGCTCGGCAACGCTTGCATCTAATAACAGATCCCTGCACTGCAGTCTACCCAGGTAACGCTACGCCATTCGACCCTCTCCGGCGACCTTTTGCGTTTACACTGTATTCCGTTTCATTTGCCCGCGATCACAAGAACAACGCATATTAGCAGCCAATCTCGTTCCTTCGTCTTTGTCCGAACCCTTCTCATTTCGAAACATAAACCAAGACCTCTGTCATCATGTCTGGCAGCGGGGTAAGCTCGTTGATAGCTTTGAAGCTTCTTTGATATATTGATGATATACTAATGGCTCGAAGCAGGCGAGAGAATCGGTCTTCCCGACCCGACAATCGCTGGGCCTGATGAAGAGCAAGCTTAAGGGCGCTCAGACCGGTCATGACCTGCTCAAGAGAAAGAGTGAAGCTCTGACAAAGTACGGTCTCCCTATCCTCAACGTGAAGCTTGGAAACAATGTCAACAATAGCATGATAGTATGATCTCGTGTTAACGCATGATTGCAGGCGTTTTCGTGAAATCACCCGCCGTATCGACGAAGCGAAGCGTAAGATGGGCCGCGTCATGCAAATCGCAGCATTTTCCCTCGCCGAAGTTACGTACGCCGTGGGAAACTCTTCCCTAGGCTATCAGATTCAAGAGTCTGCAAAACAAGCACGTTTCCGAGTACGGACAAAGCAAGAGAATGTCTCTGGTGTATTCCTGCCGCAGTTCGAAGTGTTCACAGAGGAGGGTAACAACGACTTCGGTCTGACCGGACTCGGCAAGGGTGGTCAACAGGTACAGCGATGTAGGGAGACGTATGCAAGGGCTGTCGAGACATTAGTAGAGCTCGCTAGTTTGCAAACAGCGTTTGTTATTCTTGACGAGGTCATTAAGGTTGTCAACCGAAGAGTCAACGCTATGTATGCTGATACAGTCTCCGCGACACTGGACATTGCTGATTGACTCTAGTGAGCACGTCATTATTCCTCGCACAGAGAACACGATTAAGTACATTAACTCTGAGCTGGACGAGCTGGATAGAGAAGAGTTCTACAGGCTGAAAAAGGTATCTGGCAATAAAAAGCGTAATGCTGCAGCAGAAGAGCTTGAGCGAGCGGGCAAGAAGAAAGCGGACGATGAAGAAGAGGAAGAGGAGGATGAAAAAGAAGAGGAGGAAGATGTCCCAGAAACGAAAGACATGCTAGGCGACGAAGACGATCAGGATGTGATTTTCTGATCTGAGGTATGAAAAGCGATATACCTTAACTATTGAGTATTGGGCACGCAGCTTCCCACATACATGTATAATACAACGATGCAATGATACCTTTACCAGCGCCGTGCATGATTTAAACCCTTCCAACGCCGTGACTGACCTTGATCGCCCTCTCTATTGTCTCTGGAAAGTGACCTTCATAGGTTTGCCTTCATCACCAAGCTCCATGCCAGCAACTGACTCCTTCGCACTAATGGCACCGTCCTCTGCTTCATACTCCACGAAGGCAATACCGGGCCGATAGGGTACAGGCCGTACCTCCTTGAATCCGGCGAATCTGGCGAATATCGCTTCGAGATTCTCGACATCATAGTCGTGCGGCAGGTTTTGCACGAACAGGATCTTGTTCGGGGGCAGGTATTCATCTGGGATGACGGCAGCTGAAGCTGTCGACTTAAGTTTAGACGTCTTGATCGGTCGCTGGGTAGGTTCGGAGTCTGGTGCGCCGCGCTTGAGTTTCTGTTGAGTAGTTGCCGCTTCAAGAGCCTGCTTGCGCTCTGCGAAGAAATATTAGCAAAAGGATCTTCTGACCGCGATATATAAGACGTACCTTTTTCAGCTAGTCTCCTTCGTCGATGTAACTCCAGCTCTTCAGCATTTCCGTCGCGCTTGACCGTCGCGTCGCTCCGCGTCCGCGCAAAGTCTACGCTCATCGGTTTGTCCCATAGCTCGAAGCCCTGCAAGTCTTCTACCGCACGCGCGGCGTGCTCAGGCGACTGAAAGACGACGAAGGCTTGACCTTTAGCTTTCACGTTGGGTTTTGCAATTATCTCTACAACCGGACCGAAGAGTGAGCACAGGTCTTCGAGAGTCGATGTGAGCATGGACAGGCGCACGCGCTCGTCGAGATTGCGTACGTATATCCTTAGGCATGTTAGTGAGGCTCAGGTAAGGTTCAATGGGTACAGACGTCGTGTTAGCCATGGTTGACAGTCTGAGGTGTAGAAGGGCGCGAAGATGTAGGCTGGTGGGTTTGTCGTTTGCGGAGCCGGAGCTGTAGTTGCAGTCGAGCTTGAAGAGCGTCCTTAACGAGCTACCTCGTCACCAAGCAACAACGCCCATTTGTAGAATGGATTCCTCTCTGTCCTCAACACGATCTGATTGCACGAAAGCTTATTTCCTGGAGATCAGCGAATGCCCATGACTTAGTAGAACGAGTCTGATCGTTTGTTACGCGCACATCACCCATCACTTCACAATCTAAACATCAAACATAATTCAGCATCGTTATCGGAATATGATTCCTGAAATGAAGCTTTATCTCAGTAGGCCTTGCAACCGCTTATCCTCTGCAAGCAGTCGATTGATCTCATCAGCTATCGCGATACTATCGCCTTCGATAGCCTCCCTTAGCATTATCGCTGTGTTCCTTAGTTCCGCTCGAACATCCGCAAATTCTCCTCCGTGGTCTTCCAGTCGAATCCAACATACACACAGTCCTTTTAAGATACCCCCTCGATGAAAAGCCAAACGAGGCTTGCTGTTCCTCATGATCACTTGTAACGCTAGAGAAGCTCTGACAAGCAACGGCGGGTACGCATAACCAAATGGGTCTGATAGAATGGTACCAAGCATGGGAATGAGATCCTTGAGATGCTTGACTGAGTAAATCCCCTGTGCATCAAGTAACGGACAGAGCTCTGTCAGAAGAAGCTCAGCAATTTGCACATTTTCACCCGCGTGATAGTATGGTGCCAGAATTCCTTTTCGAATGATGGCATCAATAAATTTTTCTCGTTTAACGCAAACGACTGACCTGGGAGACTGTACATTCGAACTGGGATATTGAATATTTGCAAGGGTAATCAGGGTTGGGAAAGTTGCTTTCAGCAATTCAATGCTTTCGTTTTCAGGGGTGAGTGATGGGAGGTATGTGAACAGAGGGAAAAGCTCTTTCTCAAATATATCACCGAGGCCAGTTCGAGATAGTAGTTCTGGGGTTGTACGTTGTAACAATATCTTCAGAAGAGTGACGCCTTTTGCCTTCCAGCTAACATCAAGGTCATCGAGTAAAGTCATGACTGGGGGCAGGAGCAGAGGCCAATTATTCTCGACACGCTTTGCATCAAGGATTGTTATTGACCAGCGGAGCAAATCGATGACGTAGCTAGCGTCCTTCTTCCATGCTTTAGCTTTGTCTGTATGTATGATGCCGCTCATCGAGATTTTGGCGCTTGGTAGATCACGTGTGTTTTTATGCCCGGTCGCCGTTACGGGTGCGTGTTGTCTCTGTTCCTTTGATTGAGCAAAAATCGGGCGTAGGGTAGAGGAGAGAAAATGGTGGGCGAGGCGGAAGGGAAGCTCACTTTGTGACGTTGTAGTAAGACTTGCAGCAACGCGTACTTTGAGTTCCGGTTTTAATGCTTCAATGGCCAGGGAAGGATCTGTGAGATCTGGATGCAGAAGTTGCCATGCCATAACTACTTCCAGCGCCTCTTTCATCCAAGGTCCGGGTTTTGCAGAAAGCGCTTTGGCAATTGCGTTTCCATCTATGAGAGGTTTGAATGTGTATGCTTCAATGATGCCGAGATCTGAGATATGTGCGAGAAATTCTGCGTAGGAGGATACAATCACTGATACACGTGAGTGAGCAGGACAAAAATACACTACTGTTGAAGCACTTACAGTCTTCTGAATCTGGTGCATTGACTATCTCATGCATCAGTGCATAGAGGGTCTGTTGTCTCCAGCTTGAACCCCATTGACGTATAGCCATCCCAAGAGTATCACGTCCAGTAGCATCACCGTCTTCTGCATTCTTCTTCGACAATTTCTTCTGTCTGCAAAACTGGTCCTTGACATTCTTAATGTCTCCAAAATTGCGCGCAGCTGCAGCGACAATATCGCTATATCGATTTGGTGCTTTGACGCCTTCTCGCGCCATTACTGCTGCAAGTTGTTGGGGTTTACCCTTGCCGGTAGTGATAACTGGGGCGTCTGCGTAAGGTACCAGGGAACTGAGAACCCAAGCCAAGTACCTGTCCTCAACGTTCCGAATGAGTATTGGTAGCACTGTTGCCAAGGAGGCAGAATCGGTCCTGTCTGCTCGGAGTAGCTTCGATACGAAGCGGTACGCAAGGGGGAGACGCGCAACCTCAGGCAAAAAGTCATGCTTCTGTGTAGGGTCATCAAAGACTGTATTGTAAAGACCAAGTTTATCGATCAAGGAGAGAGCTTCGCAGGGGTCTGGCCCCTTCAGCATTTTCTCGAACTCTATACCAACACGCTCACGGGTGATCTTGACTTTGAAGTCTGTCTTGATCTCGTCATTACGCATGGCCGCCTGTGCGTCCTCGTCGATGGTGTACCCCAGCCTACTGGCAAATCTAATCAATCTCAGGACACGGAGCGGATCATCCTTGAACGTCTGGTATGGATCTAGTGGAGTCCTGATGATTTTGAGTTGCATATCTTTGAGCCCTCGTCCGGTAAAGTCCTCGATGGTGGATGTCTCGAGGTTGTAGAACATCGCATTTACTGTAGCGTCGCGACGGAGAGCATCTTCTTCAGGCGTACCAAATTCTATTTGAGGGTTCCGACTGTCGTTGGTGTACGTCTCCTTCCGAAGGTTAACCAGGTCAATCTCCAGGCCAAAAACTTTTGTAGTTATGGTTTCAAGATGCTTCGATCTCTCAGGATTAGCTTCTATCTTGTGAAGTCCTACTTTGCCGACGTTCTCGTATTTGCTAGCATTACCAGGAATCTGTAGATACTCCTGCATTTTCAGACCAAACTGCTCGCCTGTCATCTTGTTGATGGCGATATCGATATCTTTGCTACCTACACCGAGCAGTTTGTCGCGAACCCAGCCTCCTGTCCAACGAAGCTCAAGCTTTGCTTTCGCAAGCTCTTCAGGGAGCTTCACCGTCGAAGACGCAGCATCTCCTGGAGATGATTGATCAATATATGCTGCAGTATCTAAGAGGAGCTGTCGCAATGCAGACTCGAGCTCGGTCAATTCAATAGTCGGTGGCTTAGTTGCACCGTTCGACGACATCTTCGGCACGTCAGCCGTAACTGTCTCAGGTAGTTCGATTCTCCTTCGTTTTAATCCACGTTCGGTTTCTGAGACTGGCGAAGTCTTCGACTTTTCAGGCATCCGATATACGTTCGCTGCAACATGAAACCACAAACGTCGTAGCTGAATGGCAGTTCGCGATCTAGGGCGAAAAGTGCGCGAAGAAAGGAGAAATGGGCGAGCGACCTGGTGTAGAGTCATGCATAGACCTGACTCTTAGTACGTATGGTACGTAGAGGGCTAGTCTGGTCTCTTGTAACGGCTGATAGTCACTCTATTCGCCTATGAGTCGAGCGATACGGTTTCAGTATAAGAGGAAGACTCTAGGTTGATAAGAGTTAAGAAAAGAAGACACGATAGATAGATATATGATACATGATAGATCAAAAGTAGGCGAGTAGGTAGAAGCTGGCGCCACAATGTGGCGTCGGTTTTAGCAAAACGGAAAAGGAACAGTGCCAGCCCGGTCTACGCCATACCGCGTGGCATCTCCGTTAGCATTATACGACAATGCAGTGTGAACGAAACCCGCGACCTTATTAGTATCTGTACCCTTTCCCCATGCAAGAGCAATCCCACGATTGACTTACAGAGCAATATCACCTTGCGACCCATGCTACGTACATCTGCGCTGCTCTATCGACCTTTTCCCAGCCGAGCGAGGCGGAGGCTTCCATGACGCCTTCACAAGATGCCACACCAATACCACTCCCGATCACCGCTCCTGCGCTGTCCGGTATAGATGAGTCCATAAAACTCCCAAGGAGACGGGCTCAATCGCCTGGTGCGTCTCTAGCGTCTCTTCCAGATCGTCGCTCCAGCCCTTCTCTGTCCTCCTTGTTCGCATCCACCTCG
This sequence comes from Pseudovirgaria hyperparasitica, assembly GCF_010093815.1. NCBI lineage: Eukaryota > Fungi > Ascomycota > Dothideomycetes > Acrospermales > Acrospermaceae > Pseudovirgaria > Pseudovirgaria hyperparasitica. Next base: position 227,945 of record NW_022985564.1, read on the forward strand.
TCTCTCGCCGGTAGTAGGCCAGGTTCAGGCACATCAACTCCTACTGCCTCGACGATCCCAAGTTCAGTCTTCTCCCCAGTGTCACGATCAAACGGGGCTCCCTTCCCCGGTCCAGGATTCGAAGGAACAGAAGAGCTACGGAACCTAATATCCAGATCGTTTGCGCCGCATGTGGGAGTGCTGGCGTCTGAAGACACAGAAGAGCTGGTGCAGCAGAAAGGATTTCAGGGTGGATTACTAGATCTTATAAGACCATTTGGCGAGCATATAACAGGAAAGCTGGCCATACGAGACAGCAATGGCTCCAGTAAAGTCGTCGACGATTTCGGGATACGTTTCATGGGTCTCAAAGATGGCCTCGGCTACCCGTCGTTCCCTAGAAAGAGCGCGGAGGGGGTGTATGATTCAACAAATCGGGAGCTGAACTCAGGAAAACCGTCAGACCGATGGTCGCGGACAGGTGGTGACATATCGCATATTGAAGAAGCTGTAGGCCGACATATTGCATATGCCGAAATGCAAAATACAGGGTCGATCTCAGACTATTTCAATAGCAGGAACATTTCATCTGCCGGTTGGGAGGCGTCGCCGTTCTACGCTCTTTATCTAAGGCGGTTGTTGTCGGGTCTTCCATTGGTACCCCACGAAACGTTCTCGCATCCTGTGGCCTGTGTTATAGCCATAAGTTCTCATAGCACATCACCCATAGAGGAACTCCGACGCCTATACACCAGCACGAACATTAGTGATTCTAGGCTTCCACAATGGGTGAACAACGAATTCTTACGATACTACGTTTTATTGCATGATGAAGACAATGACGATATCAAGCAGTCAATGGGCCTCTATGAGCAAATGAAACGTAACTTTGGGCTTCATTGCCATTTATTACGGATACGTAGCGCACAGGCTGTTCCTTCAGATGATGAAAGTGTGAGAATACCGTTATGTGAGTGGATGTCTGCCTCTGAGGAATTGGCAGAAATCGAAAAGCGAGGTAAGACCATTATTATCTATGGTCGTGTTCAATAAAACTGATGGCTCCTTAGAAGCTGCAGACGATGACGTTGATCCAACGCCATGCATTTTCGAGTCTGATGCCACAGCCATCAGGAGTTTCGTCCGTGAGCTTGTAGCGTCTTCCATCGTACCATTGATGGAGCGGATGTGCGCCCAATGGAATGAACAAATTCTTTCGCGCCGCAAAGGTTTAAGCGGCCGATTCATGTCCCTCTCAAAACGGTGGACTCCTTTTGGAGCTTCGTCGCGCAACAGCTCCGGTCCTATGTCTGGCGGGTCCAGCAATTACGACTCCTTGCAGGGCTTTTACAAACCCGACACACCCGAAGCGTTGATGCGCAAGCTCGCTGACTATGCGTTCATGCTACGCGACTACAAACTGGCCCAATCTACCTACGACGTACTGCGTTCTGATTTCAATAGTGATAAAGCGTGGACATACTATGCAGGTGCTAGCGAAATGGTTGCCATTGCAGCGCTGATGACCCCGAATAATATGTCCTCAAAAGCCCGCATTGAGAACATTGACCAATTCCTGGAGGCTTCGTCATACTCCTACGTCACCCGCTCCGCAGCTCCGTATTACGCACTGCGAACACTCGCCCTAGGCCTGGAACTTCTTCGGCTACGCGGGAGTTCAGCCGCGGACGATGCCGCACGCTGGGCGTCTCGAATACTAGAATCGAGGCTGGTGGGTCCCATTGGACATGCGCTCTTCACGGAGCGCGTCTCAGCATCATATGGTTGTCGTCGCGGTGTTGGGAACCTTAACTCTGGAAGCCGCACAAGAAAGTCGGCATTGTGGGCTTTACTTGCTACCTCAGAGTGGATCGCACTCGAGAAAACGGACTTGGCCGAGAAAGCACTGCACCGTGCGTGTGCCCTGTACGGTGTCTTGCCCGGTGCATTTGAGGACACGCCTGTTGATATAAAGGAGGCTGAAGATGGCGTAGACAAGCTTGGCCTGCCGATGAGAGCATATCCTCTCGCATTCGGGGAGATGAAGGCCCATATTGATAGCCTAAGAGAGGCCTTAAGCGAGCAGAGGAGGATGGCTGACGGATATGATGACATGGCCGAAACGCTCATGCCAGCTGATGACGAAGAATTGGAGGTTGAAGATGTAATTAGCGAGAGTCTGACCGTGAACGCGCGGCCGAACCGCAAGAGCTTGATTGGCGCTCAAATGCCCTTTGGTGTAGATGTGGCACCATTGAGTCCCGTGCGGACAAGAGACGAAGGCGAAGAAGGGTTTACGGAGAGTGATAAGATCTTGTGAGCGGGCTAGGTGTGGTTCAGCTTCAGATGTGTGTAAGTATACCCTTATTTCAGTACTCATTGACACTGGCATCTACATCAAATAGATTACAACCATGCTAGCGCTACTGCATCCCACATAAATCCTCTCCATCTCGTGCTTCTTTCCACTCGAAACTCCAACCTGTTCCATCCTGCCTTCAGACTTCCCGAAGGTAGCTCGAACTCAAATTGCCGCCATTGTCCAGCCGTAGTCGCACTCCTATACAAGCCCGGATCATTCTGCAATCCCTTGTTATAGTCCGTCGTACTACCGCCACCCGACGTCAAATTGCCCACCTTTGCGTCATTCACGAATATTGTCGAACTCGTACCTGTCGAATATCCTGCCAAGCTCACGGTCAAAAGTGCCGTCGAGTTCGCTCTCCGCACGGATTCGCGCCAAGACATTTCAAAGTTGACGGCCCAAGACCCATTGGCTGTTTGTGCGAAGCACCAGTCTTCGGTCCTACTCCTTCCAACTGTGTAGTTGAGATTGTCCGGGCAGAGGTCTGATGAGCCGTGCGTGTAAGGGGCGCCGCCGTGCGCGAAGCCGATCGTCTTACGATCAAACGATCCGACACGGAAAATCTCGCTTCTTTCTTTGTAGCGTGGTTTCCAGACTATACGACCAAGGTCCGTGTAGCGAGATGAGACAACGGAGACATCGTTCTGTAGGTAAAACCCGGGCACGTTAAAGTGCCGGCCCCCGGTGGACCAGGCTCGGAGGCCATACGTGCCGGCTCGGACATCGCGGAAAGAGAAGCGCCCACGCTCGTCTGCGTAGGTGGTGTAGTAGTTTTTCGAGCCCATCTCTAAACTCGATTTGTTCGAGTTGTTGTCACCAAGAAAGATGGCTGCATTACTTGCAGGAGAACCGTCGTCGAGCTTCAGAACGCCAGACACTGCGCCTCGGGACTGGTACACTGCGTCGTCGAACCATTTATATGGCCACGCCGCGTATTCTCTTGCCGCGCGCGCGGCTGCATCTCTTTTGTTGCCGTCGTTGAGATACCACAACCACGGACCCCACGTCTTTCCCACAGCGAATGTGTCACTAGGAGAGGACTGAAAATGTGTCCCGTGCAGCATATTCAGTTGAACCGCATCGCCTGTTGAGGACTCACGGTGTACCATGAGCTCCTGCTTCAGGTGGTCACCATTGTATTCGTCTTTACCGGGATAGATGTACCAGCTCCCGAAGTCAGGGCCATACACGCCGTAGAACTTCTCTTCGCGGATGAAGCTGCTCCAGTCGTATTTGGTGATATACGACCCATCAGCGCGCTGCCACGTCTCATCTTGGATCTTGGTCGAGATGCCATAATCTGATAGCGGCGGGAGTGCTTCATCTTTGATACTCGTGTGTCCGTTCGGGAAGGAAGTGTTGTCGAGGCGCCAGAGACTGCGGAATTCACCGAGAGTGGGCAGCGCACGGTTTACGAAGTATTGGTATGCGCCGACGAGATCTCTTCTTATTATCCAATGAAAGTCGCCTTCTATAGCAGTGAATGAGACATCAATGAAGTCATGTCCGCGGCGAACAATTGTAGGAGATGTCCAATTGAGATCGCTTGCGGCGCCATCTGGAAATACTGTCAATATATCTATAACTGGGTGGTTACTGGTGGGAGACAGACTGTAGCTCACGTAGTGTCCAACAGCATTGCCGACTAGATCCTGGTTCTTATGGTACAACTTCGTCGCATATGCAAAACCTTGGGTGACGTTCCAGTGGTCATTCCCAATCACCGAATGCGTCGCGTTCAAGATCTGAAGGAACGGACCTCTTGCATGTGCCAGCTCAGCAGCAGTAGCAAGAAGAGCCCAGACAGTAGACTGCAGCCACATGTTGTCTCAATTTGTTTGTCAAGCACCTTATCTAATTCGTTCAAAACCATCCCAGGACCGTGACGAAATATATATAGCATCACTAATTGCATCAACGTTGATGACATAAAGGTGCAGCATCGCTTAAAGCCAAGACAGTGGAGTGCATTAGACAGGGACTATCCCCGCAAACATACGAAGCAAATCCCGACTTTCTGGGGAATGTACATCGTCGAGATGTTCACGCGATGATGATTGCGGAGTCTCGGGCAAGCACTGCGCGAGCTTTGGGAGAGCTTTGGGCGAGCCTCGTACGGCAGTGCCACAAGACTGGACGGAAGAACTGGATATAATAACATAAGACTAAATGGAGTACAGTGCAATTGGCCCGTTCTTGCGCGTTAGTCGATTGACTGACTCGATGAGAAGAGGACGGAAGGGTCTTTCATGGCGCCACCAAAGAAGCCTCTGAGTCAAGGGCCTAATTACTACATCTCCGGTCTTCTCATGACAAATTTTCTTAGGCGTGGCTAGCCATTCGAGTAAGTCGAGAGAAAAGCGGATGGAGTATTAGTACATTCCCCTGAAATGCAAGATTGGTGTTTGTGTAGACAGGAGAGAGAAACTCATTATAATGTTCCTGCTTCCTTGCCGCGGCAAGACATTCAGCGCATCTAAATAATGTTACAGGAACGTATGGTACAATCTATGATCCTAGGCACCTGGATGATAATACATGCGCCCAGCTCGGATCCTAAATCCGCTTTCATGCAGAACCTCGGTTGGAGTATGGACCACGTTGGTCATGCTCACGAGCGAGGCTGCATCTACACGTACAGAGGTGAGTGGTATTGAAAACCAATTTATAATGTAGAACCAAGTCCTCCATGACAGTCGTAAAGTAGGGGAAAGTACAGGATCCTCTCCATAGACAGAGAAGTGTGCGCTGAACACGGCCTCCGTGGGTGTTGATTCTAACCTCGCATGTCGATGCGTCCTTTAAGCGGAAGGAACGCTAATACTCAGACAGCAATGTCCCTCAAAACCACTGTATGGGCGATTTGTGAACTTACATTACCCTACGCCCTCGAATTTTCACGAGGCAAACTTTAGCTATAAAGTAGTGGGTGTGATAGCTTCGGACTGTCCAATGTTTGTTCTTTGTCCTGAATACTCTCGGGGCTCCCGATCTTCTCGGTTCTCCTGCGAATCGATACCCTCGTCTTTATGAGCATCTCGGACAAGATCTTTGTGGTCATTCTCTGAATCCTGGCTTTGCCATTCTTCTTGCCTTTCCATGACCTGATCGTGAGGACTAGCCCCAACAAGACCTGGAAATTCGTTCGAGAAGTCCCAGTCCTCGTCTGACTGGTCCTGGTCCAGCTGGCCATCTTCGAGCAAGCTCTGTAGGGCTTTCATCTTCCTCTCCTGCGCCTTCTTTCTGTTGAGAGGCCTCAGATTCGCAATTGCTACTTCCATTTGTGCTTCTACTAGCCCTTTAACATGGTTGGCTAAGTTTCGTGTAGTAAAAACGTTGCTGAATCTGAAGCTTAACCACAGGTAGGCGACAAGCTGCTTGTGCAGCTGTACGAGTTTTCTAAGTCTTGTAGAGGGCTCCTGGATAACTGCTGTTGTCTCTTCCAACTGACTCAGGTCGATCGCTTCTAAATCGAGTAAGCCGCCGCCTGACCTGGCTGCGATCGCTCGACCGAACGACTGCAAGACAAGTCTGTCGTTTTCGTCCTTTGGCGGAAGCGGCACTAAGCACATATTGTTTCTTTCCTCAAGAGTCAGACCTTCAACAGGTTCCAGGGCCTCGGCAATCGAAATTTCATCTTTAAGTGGACAGAGCATGAAGGTACTCGGTAGCCTTAGTGTATCGTAGAGCTTTTGCAGAAGATAAGAAAAAGGTGTTCCGTTTGGAAAGTACTGGCCAAAACGCTGCACCATGTCATTGGGCGGTCTTATTCCAGCTTTCGTCAAAGGTTCAGCTTCTGTCTGAAATGCGTGAGTCACCAATGGAAGATCAAGATCGTCCAACGTGGTTACACTCCCGCCCGTTGACACTGATGGAGCTGGAATTATGTCCACGACTGACTCCGATTCTTCCCGAACTTTACTGATCGTACCGGGTCTAAAGCCATCGTCAGGATCGATGACAGGATCCGTCGGAACATCTTCCGCCGTAGTGATAGCTTCCTGTGCAGTCTTGTATCTCCCTGCACGTCCACCTATCTGTTTGAGATCAGATATCTCTAATGGCTTCATTTGTTGCCCATTGAACTTGATCGTGGATTCGAATATAACACGCTTGATACTCCTAGAGCCCATCAATTAGAGATTACCAATCAATTGGCAAGCTAAATGCATATACTCACAGATTCAGTCCCATTCCGATAGCATCGCTAGCAACCAGGTAATCATAATCGTTGTTGGGGTCGTTGAATAGACGTGCCTGCTGGGCTCTGATTTCAGGTGGGAGACTGCCATACACCATGGCCACGTTCTTTTTTGTAGCCTTTTCAATCTCTCTCTTCATACGTTGAATTGCCACGACAGAAAACGAGATGACGGCATCGCCCTTTTGTAGCTTTTTGAGGCTGCCGCCGAGACTCTTTGTTTCCACTGCTAGAGGACTCAGACGGGCATACTCATGGACTACTACTCTGTCACCAACCAAAGCGGCCAGCTCTTTGATTAACGGAACCGTTCGCACCTCACCACAAACGTGTAGCTCCTCGGTGTTTAAGCCTAGAAACGCCTGAGTCCACGCCCACCCTCGGTCTGGATCGCCCAGCATCTGTATCTCGTCTAGAACCGCGACAGGTACTCTCAAGCCGGCCGGAACCATTTCTACGGTGCAGCTGATCAATGGCGTATCTGGGTTCTGGGTCGTAAAGCCCGAACGAGTAATTTCCTCCATTTCTTGAGGGGTGGGAAAGCGCCGCTCCTCTCCGGTCAATAAGCAAGCCGGGAGGCCCTTTGCTTTCAGTCTCGTGAAAACTTCGTGAGCGAGTAGCCGTAGCGGCCCAGCATATATGCCGGCGCCGGCCTCTTCGAGCCTCTTGAGTGCATTATAAGTCTTCCCAGAATTTGTTGGTCCAACGTGAACGTGTATGGTGCGTTGTATTGATCGAGCTTCGACATAAAACTCTGACGCAAACCGGAGATCTGTTACATCCTGCTGCTGTTGAATGTCTTTTTTGGAGAATTTGTCGGCCAGAAGCCAGTCGAAGAAGGCATACTTGAGTCGATCCTTGACACCGTCCGTCCCTCTCTGCATCATAGCAGACCGCAAGTCAGCAAGTAATCCATACCGACTGCTACTCTGTATCCCAGTCGTTTTGCTGTCCGCTTTGAATCGGTCTCTACAGAATGTTTCAAACAGAGCTTTGCTTCGTGACTTATCAACTCCAAGAGTTCTCAATGCTTTTGAACGAACCAAGTCATGCTGTACAGCGACTACGCAGTCGGATATGGTCTTCTTCATGAGTGTGGGACTACCATTCCTATTCGACGGTGACCAATTGGGCCCATGGTGCTAGTACTGTAAGCGTTGAGCAAGTCATGATGACGAAGAGAGCTCACCGATGACTGTGGACCATTCTGTAAACGAAATTTTCGAGACGACTTCGATTTCGATGTAGATGAGCGCCAGGCGCGCTGGATAAGTCCGCCATTATGTCGTAGGAACTGCGAGTTTTGAGGAGGCGCAAGAAAGGCTGCTGTCATGCAAAAGATACATATGCGCGAAGGTGTGTTACTTGAAACCATACCAACTTTGACATAGGCGAGGTCAAGTCCGAATATTAATTACGGGCTGCGGCAATGTGAGGGCGTGGATGAGGAGGGTAGTATGGGTTCGACGTGAAGTTTTTAGAATTGATAGCTCCGGAAGTGTTCCGTCAGTCTACTAACTAGTGCGAATCCTTAGTGTGATTGTTACTACCTGGACGGAGGTAAATATTAACCGTTTTATTGTATTCTATGTGATAGTTCTACTAAATTATAAGATTAAGCTATATACCTTTTAGAGAAAGAGAATAGTAAGTAGTATGCCATCAATCGAGAGCATAAGTCCAGTTAGTTCTTCTAATCAGGGAGAAAGTTCCTCTTTCATTTCTCTCTTCGTCGGTCAATATATGAATTAGGACAGGACCTGGACAATTTCATTTCTTTCTATATAGTTCTATAGAGACATAGAGTTATATGCCTAGGCTATAGCTATATAAGTCGTCGATATGATTCCGTAGGGCGAGTTGCGAGGTTGGAAATGACTTAAAGATGCCAAGCATTCGCACCCATTAAACATCTACCTAAGTCGGTTTCATAAACGGCTGCGCCAAGCCAATCCCGCTGCAACGCGCCGCATCCACCCCTCGCTCTCAAGTCTCCAACATATCATAGCTGCATACCTTCACTGTTGCTAATACAACTTCAGAGGCTGGCCTTTGAAATTAACAGTGACTGCTGTCAAGCTTGTACTTCAGCACCTTAGGCGATTTCCGCGTCGATCTGTGCCTTTTCTTCCTGCTTCACCATGGGGGTCTCCATAATTGACATACAGCGGGACGGTAAAGAACTCCCTTTCTTACCTGGCAAACACTCCCACTGACATGTGCATATACAGTTATCCTTGACGCTCTGAAAAATGCGTCTCGTGGCGAAGTACGTAAATGAGTAGACGATAGCGAACACTAGATCAGTCACTGACTGAAATGTCCCAGTGGAAAGTCCTCGTACTGGATCCGACGAGTAAGAAGCTTGTATACAATGCTGTGAGAGAGGATGATATTCTGAATCTTCAGATTACTAGTAAAGTCTCAACGCACTCAGTAATTTTTCGCGAGCTAACCGGTGCTAGACATTGAGCTCATTGATGAAAAGAGGCCAATGAACAAAGACATGGATGCCATATACATCTTGACACCCGAAAGCTGGATAGTGGATTGTATGATGGCGGATTTTGAAAGACACAGGTATCGTAGTGCACACTTAATATGGACCTCTCGTGCGTGCACAATCTGAGACCATGTTTGTACCCAAATTTTAACGATGATATAGTTCCACCACCCGCTCTTCGAGAACGCATTGATAGATCTAGTACAGCCAGGGAACAGATCAGGGTTTTTAAGGTCCTGGACGCGGATTATTTCCCACGGGAATCTCACCTTGTCACCTTCCGCGACCCGTGGAGTTTTCCAATACTCTTCCACCCGGCATGTAACAACCTCGTTCGGGAGCATTTAGAAAAAGCCGCCAGTCAGATTGTAGCAGTATGCGTATCCCTGGGAGAATATCCAACGATTCGCTACTACCGCCCCCGTACCGCATCTCATGAAGCAGGAGTATTGTGTACTCATCTCGCACGTATGGTACAAGAGCAAATAGATATGTACGCGCAGTACCACCCAGACTTCCCTCCGCAATCAAACCGACCACGAGGAGCTTTGTTCATAACCGATCGCTCGATGGATCTTGTCGCGCCCTTTTTGCACGAGTTCACCTACCAGGCAATGGCCCATGACCTGCTCCAAATTAAGGACGGGGACAAAGTATCCTACAAGACGCTGATCAACGAAGGACAACGTGATGAGCAAGAGAAGGAGCATGATATAGTGGAGTCCGACCGGATATGGGTAGAAAATAGGCATAGACACATGAAGGACACCATCGAGAAGCTTATGGGGGATTTTCAGAAGTTCATGGATGAGAATCCACAATTCACAAACAAAGACGGTGGGAACGCCACCTCGCTCAATGCTATCAAGGACATGTTGGCTGGTTTACCGGAATTTCAGTCTATGAAAGAAGCATATTCACTGCATTTGAGTATGGCCCAAGAATGCATGAGCCTCTTTCAAAAGCAGAAACTGCCTGATCTCGCGTCCGTGGAACAGGTACGTCATTGAAGCTCTCCTCATTCAGTAGACAAGCTGACCTAGGTAGTCACTCGCAACAGGTCTTGACGAAGACTATCGAAAGCCGAAAAATCTCGCGGATCAGGTGGTCCGCACTCTCGATGAAGAAAGCATCAAGCACCCTGACCGTCTGCGCCTCATCGCTCTGTATCTACTATACAAGGACGGCCTTCTCCCAGCCGATCTCATGAAGCTCTTGGCCCACGCGCAGCTGCCCCCACAGGACGGCGAGGTCTTACATAGCCTCGAGCTACTAGGAGCTCGAGTATCAAGGCCGCTAAAGGACACGAAGAGTGCCCCCATTCCCCTGTTCCCGCGTAAACCCAACGGAGCAAACAATCCCAATCAAGAAGAATATGCACTCTCTCGGTTCACGCCTGCTCTCAAATATCTCCTTGAAGATCACGTTCGTGGTGGACTTGATCAGTTAACATTCCCCTTCACTAAACCACAAGTAGATGCGGCAGAAACGGCTGCGCTTGCCCAAGAGTCTGCCCAAGCTGCATCATCACTTCGATCCGCAAAACCTACTTGGGCCAAGTCCAGACTATCCTCTGTCGAACCCAGGCAACGCATTATTGTCTTTGTTGCAGGGGGTGCTACGTATTCGGAATCGCGCGCGTGTTACGAAGTGTCGCGGGCTACTTCGCGGGACGTCTTTTTAGTGACTTCCCACATGCTAACACCGGGTCTCTTTATGCGCCAGCTTGGGGATCTTGGTGTTGACAAACGTCGGCTTGGTATACCAGCGGAGCAACCGAAGCGCAAGGCGCCAGCGCATCTTTTTGAACCGGAAGCACAAGCTAAACCTATCGTATCAGCTGGGGCGCAGCGTCCTGGTGGTCTTCCGAGCGGACCAGCGCCCCCGACTGCTGCCATGGGTAAAATCTCGCTCAGTGCCGGGGCTCCCCAAGGACGTTCTGCAGCAAATGGTACGCCGTCTGCTGCTCTAGCTGCTGCCCAGCAAGCATCCAGCGGAAAGATTTCTGGGAAGGAGAAGGATCCAGACAAGAAGAAGAGACATCACTTCTTTGGCTCCAGAAAGTGAAAGATCGCCTATAAACTACTTATTTCCGCCATATATTCAGCATTGTATCGGAGCGCACGGAGTCTTGGAGCATAAATACTCGGTACAATCAGAAGGCGTTCAGTAATCTGCCATAACGGCGAATGATACCATTTGTCTTCAGAGTTAGGTACTGTCTTCCAAAAGCGTAAATACGTCACACAACCACGGTCACGCATATGTTACTTGTATACCTTATTTGTAAATTCTGTGCCTTGTTATAGTGCGGCCTCAAAGTGTCGACCTTGGACCCAGCATGTTCATTACTTCTCTGACTGCACGCTCACCGGTCTCCAACGCGCCCTCCATATATCCTTTCCATTCTGTCGCGAACTCCGTCCCAACAAAATGAAGATTTCCAACTGGTTTGCCATACACATCTACAAACTTGGTCAAATGACCAACAGCAGTTATAGGTGTCAAAGCACCCTTGCTAAACTTCTCCTCCATCCAGACCTGGTCAAATATCTCGATTGGACGCCACACCTCCGAGTCCCGGTCAACTTTGTACACCTTGGCAAGCTGCTCGAGCACTACCTTGCGGCGCTCATGTGATCGTAGTCTGCTCCAATCGCGGCCGAATTGACCATTTACGAAGCACGTCAGTGAGAACTGGCGCTTCTCGTCGACGCTGGTATCACGAGCCAGGTTTACTGGACCATTAAAACTCATAAAAAAGCCATTGTAGCCCTGGTCTCGCCACCAAGGGCGGTCGTAGCAAACGATCGCCTTGTTGTAATCGCCTAGTCGTGTCGAGTTGTAGACCTCTTGAGCTCGGGGCGGTAGTGGAGGCAAGATATTGATGTCTTTGTATAACGTGGTCGGGAGGGACAGGATACACTTCTTGCCCTGAAACGTGTTACCATTTGTCGTGATGACCGACACGTGCCCGCCATGGTCCTGTATCGAAGCAACAGGCGATGAGAGGTGTATGTTGGCATGGCCGACCAGACCTGCGATCCCTTCGACGATGGCGGACGTCCCTTTACACCAGTCAGTCAGCAGACAGTCCCTCGACCAGTTCAGTGGCACATTGCAAACAGCACCTTGGTGATAGCGCAGATACTGCCCGCCAGTCCTGTCGTCGGCACGGATCGCGAGCAGCCCGTGATTCCGCCTGCAGTAGTCGATGAAGAAGGCCGCCGATTGCTCGCTCGACTCGACCCCGTGCATGACCTGACTCCACAGATTCACCATCGACCGCGTCTTCGGCCGCGCGCCTAGATCTCGCACGTACTGGTCTAGCGTCACGGCGTCTTGTTCTTGGCTGGGGAGTCCGGTCTGCATCGACTCGGCCTGTATGTGGTCGCGCACACGCTCCAGGTCCCGTTTCTCCGCCGCGCTGAACTGCACATTCCATTAATACAAACAAGCAAGCACACACGTACGCACGCAAGCAAGCATAAAAAGGCCCGCTTCAGTCACACAAACACACACATACATACACACCTCAGGCATAATCCCAAAGGGAAACTCCACCCTTCCGCCCTCGCCCTCGCCCGCGATCATAACCGCCTGCCCTTCAAGCCGCTGCCGCACCACATCCAAGCCAAACATCTGCGTATACCGCCACACGCGCTTCTGCATCGAGTCATTCACCCATGCGGCGCCCAGATCGACAACGCCGCGGCCGCTGGCCAGTGGGACGGACCAGACTTTTCCGCCGAGGCGGTCGCGTGCTTCGACGACGGCGACGGTGAGGCCGGCCTCTTGGGCGGAGAGGGCGGATTGTAGGCCGCTTAGGCCGGCGCCGACGATGATTATGTCGAACATAGGGTGTTTGAGGTGGGGCGGGCCCTTTCGTTTTCGGGGTTTGGATTTATGGATGGATTGGGTGGAATATGGGGTATAGGATAATGGGAAGGCTGGGAGGGTGTTGGTGTGAGGAGGAGGAGAGTTGGGGGTTTGTTCAGACTAATAATACACACATGAAAGCTTTCTTCTTTCTAAAATATGCCTGCTACCATGCTGTGCTCTGATTTTAGACGACATGCGATCCCTTTGCTATCCGATACGTGTGCTGCGGCCTAGGGTGTTGTGCTGTTGCTTTGATTGAGAGTAATTGACTAGTCCGGAACGGGAAATATCTTGCGTACTCACGCACGAATCAAGTCGTGAGCGGGACTCTTTGCGATGTTGTACAGAAGTGAGCAGACTGGTATATATCTCTATCCGGACTACATAAGCAGAGTACTCACCAATAACAGAAGGTGCAGGGGGTTTAACGTCTTTTATTGAGGTGGGTGGAGGAGTAGAAGATCATGGACCAATCGCGATCCGGGCCTAGCATCGCGAAAGTTGTCTCGATTGGGCAATGTGCTTTCATAGCCACGTCGGCTACGATAAAATATTTTTGAGGGATGGTGAGTTCTTGATTGACTTTGTCTACGATGCGCGAATTCATATTTCCCGGCCTTTTCTGTGATTTTCTTGTTGAGAGCTGTGTCTCCTATCCTATCCTACCTCCGGCTTGCTTGGAGCTCTCTTCTGCGAACGATGGTAACCACGGTGCCTTCTCTACAGGACCAGTCTTTGTTTATTGGGAAGAATTATATCAATGGCCAATGGGTCGATTCATGTGGAGGGAAGACATTCAACGTCACAGGTACGTACGCGACATTGAAGTGTCAGATTGAATTGAGCAAGCACATTTTGACACCTCAGATCCCGCAACCGGCTTGCACATAGGCACATGTCCCGAGTCAACGGTCGAAGACGCACAACACGCAGTCGACGCAGCAGCCGCTGCGTTCCCAGCATGGAGGTCGAAATCCGGGCGTGAGCGCGGCCGCGTCATACGCAGATGGTACGAGCTCGTGCTGGAGAACAAGGGCGATATTGCAACGTTGATAACGTGGGAGAATGGAAAGGCCCGGGTAGATGCGGCCGGGGAAGTCGTGTTTGCGGCGAGTTTCTTGGAGTGGTTCTCGGAGGAGGCAGCGAGGATTTACGGGGATGTGGTACCGCATAGCAATGCGCAGATGCGTGCTCAAGTCATTAGGGAGCCTGTTGGGGTTTGCGGGCTTATTACACCGTTAGTCTAGAGGGGTGATGTGTTGTAGTGACTGGTTGTGCTGATGGAATGTGCTGCAGATGGAATTTTCCAATTGCTATGGCGGCTCGGAAACTGGGACCTGCGCTTGCTGCTGGGTGTACTGTTGTGCTCAAGACAGACGGCCAAGCGCCGTTCTCTGGGAATGCCATAGCCGTACTGGCGGAGCGAGCTGGAGTGCCCAGAGGCGTCCTGAATGTCGTGACAGCATTGGAAAACACCCCGGCAATTGGCAAGTTCATGTGCGAATCAGACACGATACGAAAGATCTCATTTACCGGCTCGACGCGTGTTGGGAGGATCTTGATGAGCCAGTCTGCGCATACGTTGAAGGGACTGAGTCTCGAACTAGGCGGCAACGCACCATTCATCGTCTTCAATGACGCTGACCTAGACCTGGCCATCGCCGGTACGGTTGCTAGCAAGTTCAAAGTGAGTGGACAGACTTGCGTCTGTGCGAATCGAATATACGTCCAAGATGGCATCTATGATCGATACGTCGCCAAGCTCACCGAAGTGGTGTCGAGCTTCAAAGTTGGACACGGTTTCGACGCTGCTACGAGCCATGGGCCTCTGATCCATGCAGCTGCGGTCGCCAAGGTTCAGGAGCATGTCGACGATGCCGTGAAGCATGGTGCACGAGTCGCCATTGGAGGCAGGAAGATGCCCTCACTAGGTGAGTAGAGCAGCCATCGCATTCTGCAAGGTAATGCTAAGCATTCATCTCCACAGGCCCAAACTTCTTCGAGCCTACCATCCTAATCAACGTCGACGACCGCATGAAGATCGCGAGCGAGGAAACATTCGGCCCAGTCGCACCGATATTCAGATTTTCAACAGAGGACGAGGTCATTGCTCGCGCCAACAACGCATCCGTTGGACTTGCATCATATCTCTTCAGTCAGGATACCGGCACGCTGGCGCGTGTGTCGGAGGCGCTGCAGGCGGGGATGGTAGCTATCAACACGGGTGTTATTTCGGACGCGTCGGCGCCGTTTGGAGGAGTGAAGCATTCTGGGCTTGGGCGCGAGGGCAGTCGGTATGGGATGGAAGACTACATGCAGTTGAAGACGATTATCACTGGCAATGTTAAGGTCGTTCATCGCGCACAGCTCTAAGTCCTGACTGTGTGTGGGACCTCGGCCGAGAGGAGTGAATTCTCTTGGGTCCTTGGCATATGTCTCATGATTCATGCTACACAGAGGCACTACATTAAAGATGCTGATGGTTTTTGCTATAATTCCAATATGGATTGCACAATATCCACTTGGGGATATGATGGAGCTTCGAAAGAGCTCATGGCGCTCTTTCAGCCTTACGAGGCAGATCAAATGGTCGTAATGCTAGACAGTCGTGAGCACAGGCTGGCAGTGCTCTGTATGAATCAGTAGCTCATGCTGACGTGCATCATATGTCTACCCTAGTCCATGTCGTATAAGGCCGCCGCCGTCGAGTGTCGGATGTTATTCCGGGGGGAGGGGGGACAAAGGGCCCAAAAGGCCCGAGGGACAGTGACAGACGGTGAGTATTGGCCCTGCAGTGACATAAATCGTAGTCTATCTGCCAGCGTGCGAGAAGCATGCGATCAATCGCCAGGAGCTGATGCTGACTAGTTGTAGATGCACCATGAAGATTGTAGATGCGACCAGCTAGCAATTGCAGCGTATCATAGCCCATGCCAATCCGACAGCCCAGCAGACCTGTAGCCATGACATAACCATATTCGCAACCATACTTGGCAGAAGCCAGGGCTGTTTCCGAGGACGCCGCAGGATAATTGAAGAGTGAGAAACTGAGGAGACATGACATACATGACACGCATGTGGGTCCGGAGCTGAATCGCCAACGACTTTCACCAGCGACAGTAGTGTTCTCGAGCTGCTGTCGGTCTCGGTCGCGGTCGCTCGACGCTGTTTATTATAACTCGGTCTCTGTCTATTATTTCTTTACGTATTAGTCCACTCAGTGGGCCATGAAGCCCGTGGAGTGCCGGGAGGCTACGCCGCGAATGGCTTGGGCCCTAGGGTATCGTGGACGGTATGTATCAGCGGGCCACACTTTTTTTTTACCGAGGGCACACACCTTAAAAGCATACTTATATATATTAAACCTACTTCCCCCTCTCTAAATATCCCTCTCTTTATATATAATACGTGCCTATCTATATATATTTTCTCTCTTTATATAATAGCGTAATAGATAGCCTATCTCTAGATAGAGATTATTTTAAAATATACCTCTAGTTATATATAGAATAATCTCCTAGCCTAGATTAAGTATATATATAGTATTATAGTATTCTATTATATACTTAAGCGCTATTTCTCTATATAGAAGATTTAAAAGGACTCTTCTTTACTTCCCTCTTCTATATAAGAGAGTCTATATAAGAGAGTCTATACTCTTACCCTTAAACTAGCTCTTCTAGATACTAAGATTATTTAGATTCTTTAAGAAGAAGGGTTTAAGATCTTATAGAGTTCTCTATATCGCCGTTATATAGATATAGATATTATATAAAAGGTACGAGGTATTAATATATAATAGACTAAAAGTAAGAAGATAATATAGCTTATATAGAAAGGCTTAGAGTTAGAAGTAATTAATAGATTTAGTTAAGGCCTACTCTATATATATTTTCTAGAAGCTAGAGTCTAGATTATATAGTATCTATACCCTTCTATCTATATATAAAGACTTATTCTAAGAATCTATCTAGAGATTAGCTATTTTAGACTATAAAGATCTTAAATCTAGAGGGCGTACGACGCCGCTATTATAATTTTTAGTACTATAGAGGCTAGTATATTATAAAAGATCCTAATTATATCTAGAGTATAGATAGGTACTATAAGCTTAGCTTATATAGTATTAAGATCTATACCTATATAGATATATACTTAAGATATATTATCTAGGCCTATATTAGTATCTTATCTACTATAGTAGTTAGTTATCTCTTTTAGTTTCTAGAAATTTTAAGAATTAGAGATATCTAGTTACGCTTTATATAAAGTAATAGAGGTAGTAAGATAACTTATATAGTAAATATTTAGTAGAATCTCTACTAGGTTAATAATCTAGAGATTCTACTAAATTAATACTAGATATTTAGGATAAATATATCTAATTAAAGGATTAAGGCTTAGTAGATATAGCTTTCTAAGGTACTCTTATTCTAATAGAGAGTATATATTATACGCTAGTATATTATACTTAGCTAATAGATATTTAGAACTTCTTCTTAGAGCTTAAGTAGAGGGATATCTTTAATATATAGAGTTATATAGATTAGTATAAGGAGGCGGGCTCCACGTACCAACCAACTATACTAAAAGGACCGAATCTTAAAGCTACTGCTTTAAGGGTGGAGTACACTGCTTATATATAACTACTACACACATGTATAATTAACTGGCAGGCACGTGCCTAACAATTAGATTACTATTTAGATAATCTATATTCTAATTCTCTACATAGAAGTTTTAAGCTTTATATAGATATAGAATTAGTGTTAGAACTTAGCCTTAGGTAGGACCCGACCTACACGTACCTTAGCTAACAGGGTTAGGAGGTAACGTGAAGGGCGGTAAACAGTTACGTGCTAGATAGATCGGCGTCCCTTTATATATATACTCTCGGATTCCTACTAAAAGGGTTTAGTAGTAATTCGTTCTATAATAGAATACACCCTATTATTCTATCTAACTATACTACTATCTAATAACCCTATTCTTATATTCGAATTACTCTCTATATAGTACTATAGTTAAGATAGTCTAACTAGAACCGAGAAGGTCGACACGATCTACTATAGGGATAAGTAATACTATATTAAATAATAGGGATCCTCTATAATCGGTATTAATCCTAGCCGTTTCTAACTAAGAAGTAGAAATATTAGACCAAATCACAGAGCTTTTAGACGAAGAAATAGTAGATACGCCAAGTAACTTCTAATAATATAAAGCCGGATAACGAGTCGTGGCGGAGCCACGCGAGGTATTATAATAAACTATTACTAAACTTTAGGAATACGTTACGAATTAGGCTTAAGAGATTTAAACCCTTAAAGAATAGATAGAACGCGCGAAACTCCTCGTAAAGAGACGAGAACTTAAGGAGTCTCTTAAAGAACTACGCCGAACGATAGTAGGTGGACGACTTCCTATACTAATTTAGGCGGAATTAGTTTACCTACTATTAGAGTTACGATAATCTACTATATACCCAGCCGCTTCGTTACCGATTTACCCTACTCCTTCTCTAGATATACTAAAATCTAAAGACCCGACTATATTTATAGGGAAGAACTAAAAGGAGTAGAAAGACTAGAAGAGAGACTACGAAAAGTACTTCCTCGATAACCCTCTACTCTTTTCTACTAAAGTATAACGTATTTCGTTCGGAGAACGATACCTAGACTTATAATCCCGCGATTAATAGGATAGATAGAAGGAAGTATAGCTACTATCTACGATAACCTAGAAATATTTAGCTATATTTATACTAAATACCCTCGGAACGGATAGAGAACATAAAAGAAAGGCACTATCTAAGTTAAGAAGCGTGGCATAACGACCGAACTAGACACCTACTTAACTACTATAATACCTCTAAAACCTATAGAATAATATCCCTACGCTATAGAAAAATATTCGTATATTCTAGTGTGGAAGGCCGCTCCTACAGCCCCACATGTATGTATCCCTAGCTCGATTACATAGCTTTATTATATATTTAAGGAGGGCGTTTTCCTTAGTCATTCTACTCGGCGCGCTTCCCCCATTACTAATATTCGACTATTCGACCTTTTCTTACGTTTATAGGCCTCTATAGGTATTAATTATTAGGCTTAGCTATTAAAGAATTAATTAAGAGTATTATATAGACCCGTCCTATTATAAAAGAGAACTAATAAGAAGTCGTGCGTTTAAAGAGAACTTATAATACCTAGGAGAGATACTTATAAGTTCATCGCGACTACTATACTAGAAACATAGCTATTTATAAAAGGGATACACGTGGTAATAGCTTACTATAATTTTAGAGGTCGTACCCGGACTACGAACTTATAGAGGGAGATTAGGACTCCGAAACTAGCTTAGGGGAAGTATATAGCGTGCCTAATAAGGTAGTCTAGACTTACTAGATCGAAGCCACGAGTCTAGAAAACAGGGAGTCCGGAGTTACTAGGGGCTAGCCTCTTAAAAGTAGCCATAAAAAGTATATGCATGCTAACACGGGTAATAGCGCGACTCGAAAATGTCTTAGGGGAATAGAATATAAAACAGGGCTAGATAAAGTAGTAAAGAAGAGTTCAAAAACGACAAATATAATCTATTTAGTACTACCATAGCTATTATTTATAAACACGGCCATACGAGTATACCACTTTAGGAACGCCTTATATAAAGATAATAATATAAGTAGGATACTATAAACCTTATATCGATAAAGATAATAGTAATAGTTTACCTTATAAAGGGATTAGTTAACATGGAGAAGGGATAATAGGTATTATAGATAGACGCATTAGGCTAACCTTTAGTTAAGGTAATCCCTTAACTAATAACCTTACCCCTAGCGTCTCTACTAGTATATCTACTACTAGTAATAGTATAATAGAAGCTTAAAATAATAATCTAGTAACTCGTAGAGAGATACTTAACTTCTTCGTAGTATTTACGCAATAAGGAAGGATAGTACCTCTATCTACCCTAGCCCCTAAGCGCTTTAAAGGAATAAATATCACGACCTTCCTTCGGAAGTACGAGGACATATATATAAACTACGAAGTTCCGCCTAATAAGAAGATAACCTCCCTACCGTTATACTACGAGGACTATCTCCGTCCTACTATTAAAGAAATAAGTAGGTTTTAGAAATAGTAGTAGGCTATACTACGTGAAGAATTATTAAAGGAATTCTCTCTATTTAACTCTACCCTTAAGGAAGGCACTATCTACTTTATCCAAAAATACGTGGAAATAGTTAAAGTAGACCTATCCTACTCTCTCCCTATATACTACTCCCGGTATCGTATTATTACGGAGAAACTTACGGCTAAAGGAAGCCTAAGCTCGTATTCGCGAATAGAGCTCTTCCTAGAAGGGCTGTCTAATAGTCTTAAGGCTCGGGCTATAGAGAAATATTAACTCACGATAGAAGCATATAGTTATGACTAGGTAATTATCTATGGCTTCGTATCACGAAAGGCTAGAGTACTTAAGGAACTAGCTCGTATTAATAAGTACTTAGCCGTATAAGAGCTAGCCATAGCTATATACTATAAATTAAAGATAGGGAGTAAGAAGACCGGCTTAGAAGAGTAGTCACATAAAGAAAGAAGAACTAATGAATTTAACCACCCCTCTCTAGTCGTAGTACACGTCGCGCTAGAATCGGATAAGTTTAACGAGATAGTAGAGAGATTTAGTAAACTAGACCTCACGTTAATTAAGATAAAGTCCTACTTTACCTCTAATCTCTTATTTCTATCCCTTAAGAAGTATAAACCTAAGCTACTTTTAGCTATTATTAACTAGTAGACGCAAAGGCTAAATCTTTTAGTACATCCCTAAGTATAAGGCATGCCTATAGAACTAACGTAAGTTTATCTATAGAATTATATATAGAATAGAGAATATATCTCTACCCGAGACTCCTAAGGAGGTATTATAGCCTAGAATAGGCCTCGAAGACTAATCGTGTGCATTACGTACGGAGGAGATTACCTAATATATAGATGTCCGGAGATAGTAGGATACATTAGAGACGGATTACTAAATATTAACGGGGTACGAGTATTCTAAGGGCGTTTCAGGGCGAACGGAGAAGAAATCCTATTACTACCCTCCTCGGTAGGGCTATAAGCTACTCTATAAGCTATCCGGAACTACGTAGTAATAGTTTAAAACGGCCTAAGCTAGTACGGAGAAGGAGTAAAGGTTTCTATATCCGTAGTAAATATTAACGCTTTATAGAGAGTGCCGGTATATAGTATTAGTATAAAACCTACGAAGGGTCTCTACCAGGCCTCGGCGGATAGTAATTTAGAAGAAGAAGTTACGTCACCTAAGAGTAAGAAAGATAGATATATAGAATTCCACGAACGCTTTAACGTAGCTAGTAATAGATATATCCACGAGAAGATAGCCCTAGAAGAGCCCGCTATACTCGTAATATCTAGAAGGGGGATCACGAAGAGTATACCTAATTATACTAAAGAAAGAAAGATCGCCCGTCTCCGCGGAATACGTAAAGAGTAGTATATAAGGATTATTAAGGAATAGAAGGACGGCGAGAAGAGTAGCGACTAGGGAACGTCTAAATAAGAGCCAACAGCGCTAGAGGATAAGATAGATAAAGGAGATAGCCTAAATCCTAGTTAAAAGGCACGTATCTAAGGCGTTAAGCTTAATAACTATCTACACGAAGAATAGTAGCTAAGTATAGAAGCTAGCGAAGCATGGCTAGTACGCGTTCTAGGGATAACTATAAACATTACTATTAGCGAACTATTAAGCCTTAATAGCGACTTATATTGTACGGTATTCGAGAAGGGCGCCCCCGACTTTATAGCTAGAGAGATCCGCGAGGCTTAAGAAGAGAAAGCCGAGAAGAAAGAAAGAAATAACTATACTATGGCTTCTAAGATAAATAAACTTAACGTATTAGCACCCCTCTATGCCATAGAGACGGCCATTATATAATAAGATATTAATTAGCTTAAGGAAGGGATAGTAAGGCTAGTGGCCGAGTATCTAAGGTACCCCGTGGAAGTTAGTCCTAAAAGAGTAACTAGTATAGTACTATTCGATAGTAGCGCATAGGTAAATAGCATTTAACTAGATGCTACGAGGCGTCTTAGGCTAGTAATATCTTTACTTCTACCATATATAAAGAACTCGAGTTTAGTTAGCGCTACTTAGTATAGTACTCTATTTATAGGAATAGTATAGTAATACCCTATCCGTATAGGTCGGATCGTTATAGCTACTTTAATATTTATATATAGCGAACTTAATTATAACCTTATTCTAGGGGAGCTATATACTAGATAGGCCTTACTTATAGTATAGAGGTTAGCCTCTAGGTAAGTACTCTTAATAGTCTACTCCGTATATAGATAAGAACGTGTAACCTTCGAAACTAGTCCGGATGAGTATATTCTAGTCTTAGAGAAGGAGAGTAACTCCGTGGCTAGAGACTAACTATATAGCGGAGTATATTAACGGAAGCTAGAGTTAAGCCGGATTATTAGTTAAGGGCTACCCTTAACTAATAATCCGCACTAAATAGGGTCTAGTAAACCTACTAATAAAGGGGATAGGCTATATTTTTATACGGATATAGAAATAAGTTATATAGAGTTACTTTCCGAGAAAATCCGGCCTAAAAATATTACTTAGTTATTAAGAAAAGATAACTTAGCCGCCCTAGTTACGGCGGTAAGGTACGCTACCTTTATATATAAATAAGGCACGATAATAGAACGGCTTATAGCAGGCTCTACTAGCCTCTAAAGACGGTATTCATCCAGGGTATTAAAGGGATTTAGTATAGCTACTATATATAAAAGAAAGGGAGTTAAAGTACACCCCGTGGATGACTCCGAAGCCTACCGAAAGGTTCCTAGGAATCTATTAGGGTATCTAGACTAGCGTGAACGAGTAATCGCATAGTAGGTACTTCTTCTAGCCGTCCACCTAGGCCTTAACGCGTTTAATAGGCTAATAGAGCCTCGAAGGGTAACTATCCCGCTAGGAACACGTCTAACATCTCTATATATAAGTTAGCTAAAGATTAGAATGGAGCTACGTCCCGCGGAACTTAAGTTACTATATATAATCTTATTATATCGTAAGGAAGTACTAGCATAGGAATTCTTATACCTTAGTAAATTTAACGAAGAGGTGGTACCTCCGTAGGAGATCCGAACGGTAGAACATAAGGTATAGTAGGCTAAGAACTTTAATATTCCTAGAGCCCTTTATAGGAAGGTACTCACGATTCTAAAAGAGCGTCTTAATAGTAGAAGGCTCGAGCCCTATAGTAGTCCTTATCGAAACGCCTATTTTCTCGTGGAAAAGAAGAAGGAAGCTAATAAGGAACGAGATCATAGGTTAATTAATTCGGCGATAGAAATCAACCGAGTTACTATTTATAATGCGGCCACGCCGCCCTTATATAAAGAGTTCTCGGAGCACTTTATAGGGATAGCCGTCTTAACGTTTACCGACTTCTTCTTAGGATATGATTAGATTCTATTAGTAGAGTATTACCGAGACTTAACGGGGTTTATAACGCCTCTAGGATTACTACACGGGATAATATTATCTTAAGGGGCCACTAATTTAGTAGCTTAGTTCGTTAGAATTATATTAACTATTATATAAGAATACATCCCGGAGAGGGCTCTACTATTCCTAGATAACTTAGATATTAAAGAACCTACGACGAAATATAACTCTAAGGAGGCCCTACCTAGAATTCGTAGATATATCCTAGAATATTTAATTAACGTAGATAAGGTTCTTACGGATATAGAGCGCGCCGGATACGCTCTAAGTAGTAAGAAGACTTAGTAGTGTGTTAAAGCCGCTAATATTATAGGATACGTCTACGACATTAAAGGGAGGCGACTAAGTAATAAAAAGGTTACTACTATTAGGGACTAGAAACCCTATAAAAACACGACGAATATACGAGTCTTCCTTAGCGTTTATATATATTTCCGGATATAGATCCCCGGGTACGCTATTATTACATCGCCGCTATTTATACTATTAAAGAATAAATCGGCCTAGTAGTAGATAGCTAAGGAGTAGACCTCGATGGACGCGCTAAAGATAGCTCTAACTACTACTCCTACACTAATAATATTACGGTACGGGATAGGTACGGGAGATATAATTCTAGTAGTAGACTCTAGTAATATTAGGTAGGGAGCTATATTAATATAGGAGAACGAGGATCGTAAACGTTAGCTATCGCGGTATAATAGAGGAATATAGTTAAAAGCTAAGAGAAACTACGACACCGTAAAGCTAGAGTACCGAGCCCTCCTCTACGCGTTATAGAAGTTCTAGTAATATCTCTATAGTACGCACTTTATTATAGAAATAGACGCGAATACTCTAGTTACTTAAATTAACCGTACTATAACTAACTTACTAGGGGCGCTCGTTACTAGGTAGCTCGCGTAGATTTAGCTATAGAACTTTATAGTTAGGCACGTACCTAGAAAGCATAATATAGTTACTAACGGTATCTTACGGATATATAAAGGAGAAGAACCACTAGATATCCCTACCTTTAACCTAGACGAGTTCGTGGACATGGCTCTATATATAGATATGCTAGAGACGTTATTAATTAAGCCCGTTAGCGGGAGAGATTATATAATAGGGATACTCGACTATACCGCTATTAAGTCTCCCTTAATAGATGAATATAGCGATAAATAGTAGAGGATTACGAAATACCTTACTATACTTAAGAGGCTAACCGACCTAACCGACCGAGCGTATAAGGCCTTTATAACCAACTACCTAAAGTTCCTTATGCGTAACCGAATACTCTAGCGGAGAGGAGATAGGCATCGCTAATATACACGAGTAATTAAGGATCCGAATACTAGGGCGCGTATAATTACTACTACTTATAATAAGATAGATTATAGAGGTAGTAAAGGGACCCTCGGAAGGATTAAGAATAAGTATTAGTAGGTAGGTATATATAGAGACGTGCGATAGTACGTGAAAACCTATAATAAATATTAATGATAAAGTAAACTCCTTAGAGGTCTTAATAAAGGGCTCTACCATGTTATAACGCCTATTCTTTAGTAAAGAATATACTTAGACGTAACGATGCTACCACCTTCTATAGGGTATAGTAAAGTAGTATCTATATAAGAATAGCTAAGTAGATAGACTAAGGCGGAGATATATACGGCGGCCACGTCTATAGTCGTCGTAAAGTTCCTCTTTAAGAACGTAATCTATAGATATAGAATCATTTCTAAAATTACCTATAATAGTAGTAGAGAAAATATAGGTACTATAGAGGAGCTCCTCTAACTCTATAGAATTTATTAGAAGGTTACGTCTACGTATAATCCCTAAGTAAATAGGATTATCGAGAGAAGTTTTATACTACTCGCTAATACTCTCGCGAAGATAACTAATAGCGGATTCAAGAACTAGCCCGGCCACCTCCATGCGGTCGTCTAGGTAGATAGAATAATAATACGTACTAGTATAGGGTATAGTACTATATACCTCGTGCTTAGCTATAAACTAATTATATCTATTAAAGTCGAATTCGAGTTACTCCGAATACTCCCTTAGAATAAGGTATGATTAACGTCCGACTTACTCGCTCTTTAAGCTAGATAACTTAAGAGAAGATCCGAGGATCTTAAGAAGGCCTATACCTACGCGATATAAACGCGTGAGAAATCGAGAGAGGCATAGAATAACGACTATTACCTTCGTTAAGAGTCGTTACTAGTCGATATAATTATCCTTCTATACGACTCGTAGTGATAGAAGAATATAGAGCGGAAGCTAAGGTAGTATTAGAGGGGGCCATATAGAATCTAGTCCGTGTTTAATTATACTTATAAGCTCGCGGAGCTTAATAGAGCCATACTTAGAGGGACGTTTCCTAGCCATAGGTTAAAGAAATATTTTATAAGAAATATAAGTAATAAGAGTTACGATAAGCCCTCGCGACTACCGATTAGAAGAATTACTAAGGAAAATAAGGAGAGTAGCGATAAGGAAAACTATTATAAATAACTCACGGAATACCTCGACGACGCCATACGAACCCGGGTAGAAGTGGTAATTCCTACTCCGCAAGACTTTAATAGAGAAGAATATTTATGTTTCCCTAGAATTAACATCTCCTTCTAGAGAATAGAAGTTTTTTTAAGGAGGGAAGGGATACTTATAAAAGTAGTCTTATAACGATAAACTCTAT
Organism: Pseudovirgaria hyperparasitica; assembly: GCF_010093815.1. Taxonomy (NCBI): domain Eukaryota; kingdom Fungi; phylum Ascomycota; class Dothideomycetes; order Acrospermales; family Acrospermaceae; genus Pseudovirgaria; species Pseudovirgaria hyperparasitica. The sequence goes on from NW_022985564.1 coordinate 254,124, forward strand.
CATCGAAAAAGGACGATGAACTCTATCATTAAAAGAGGATAATAAACTCTATTATTACTATAAAATAATAAAACTTATTATTAAAGTAAGTAATGCTCGAAAGAAGATATAATGGCGTTTACGTGAATTCCATCTACTATATATTAAAGCCGGTCGTGTAATCGAAGCCTACCTATCGAAGGCCTATTTTATTACTATAGAACGGGCCCTATTAGAAACTAATAAGGAAGAAAAGAAGGAGAAGGTATAGAAGAAAAAGATACTTATAGGAAGTCTTATAAGGATAAGAATATACCCGGTATCTATTTATTCATAGATTCCGCCATATACCCGGTAGACACATTCATTCATAGATTTCCTATATACCTAGTATATATTTATTCATAGATTCGACACGTATACGGGCCTATAGCCGTTGGCAAGGATCATTTATAAAAATTACTATATACCCGGCATTTAAGGAGGCATAAAAAGAGAACTTAAGATAGTATATAACTCTTCCCTCTTACACCTCTCTATACCTTCTTAATTAATAAAACCTTCTCCTCCACTTCCGCCTCGCTTAACTATCTCTCCTTAGAATATAACTCGCTAATAGAACTAATAATAATAATAGCCCCGCCGAAAAAGAAAACGCCTACCTATAAAGAGTTATAAGATCGTTAAGCACTAATAAGATAGACACGGTCCTAGTTAAGAGTCGTAAGTACTAAAGTAGGGCTATCGACGGCTATCATGGTATTAAGGCCATCTACTACTCCGTATAGATAGGCTATAGAAGCTACGGAAGTAAATAAGTCTACTATTAATTGAATTATCGCTATCTAGGACCCGTAAGAGCGATAGGACTATATTCTAGATACGTTTAATAATCTCCTTCACATTACCAGCCTTATAGAATAGCTCTTAAGTAGTATAGTTAACCTCTTCTAGGAAGTAGGAGCCGTAATAGGGTATAGTAAGGTAAAGATTAACTCCTCCATTCCGAAAGAAGTCTATAAGATAATTCGTCGTGGAAGAGATACTAACTTCTATATCCTAAAAGCTAAAAATACAATCCTATAAAACTAGCGAAAAGACCTCTCTAATAACGACGGCTAGTTACTCTAATCCGCCCTCGGATAGCTCTAGTAAACATAGAACTTTATAGAAAAGCTAGTAGCGCTCTTATGAATACGGATATAGGCGAGAGCGAGGAACTAGTTAAATGTATCCCTATAGTTCTAAATCGGCCAGGGATAGAAGGGAAGGGGAATCAAGGTATATCTTTAGAGCTCTAATATCGATACTACCCTAGCTAGCGATAGTAATAAGGATGGTCTATCTCTCTAGTAACTCTCGAACTACCCTAGCCGATAAAATAAACTAACGTTCTATAATAAGACGGGACTTATTATCCCCGCTAGTTAATAGTTATAGATAAGTAGAATGGTTTATAGGCCTGTTAAACACTACCTATAAATTAAAGAGATAAGTATATCGCCTCTACCTTAGACCTTACTATTACTAAAACTAGTATAGATAACGTCTATAGTAAAGTCCCCTCCACGAAGTACGCCTTCTAGTTTAGTAGCACGTTATCTCTTTAAAGCTAGTTATCCGTTCGAAGTAAGTATTCCTCCTACTACTACTAGTATACGTCCCTTACCGGGCCATATAAGAACCTCTTTAGTGCCCGTTACGGCCACGCCGATAAAACCCACTCGCGGACGTGCCTTATCTACCGGCCCTTAGTAATTACTAGGGGCGCCTACACGATAATCCCTGGTTATTCTTAGTTTGCACCCTAAGATAATAGTATTAGTCGAGAAAGAGGACGAGCCTAAGAAGTATTAATACGCGCCTTTAGTAACGAAGACTTTTAAGGTAGCTATATTATTAAAGAAGAATTTCACGAGCATTAAGGGAATGGTCCTACTAGTACGCTAGAAAGCGTAGATAGGTAACATGGCTATTCCGTATAAAGTCTACTATAAGTATTACTAAGACGTGGCTAGAAAGAATAATATACTCGTTAGCGTATTCTACTTAAACCTAGTAGCAAGACTTAAAATAGTATATAAGTTTAGAGATAACGTAGGGGCCCTTAAAGTTTATAAGGACCGCTATACCTAGTTCGCGAAGTACGCGCGGCCACCTTATCCAATAGAGGTATTAGATATCTATTATTACTAGACCCTAGAGACCCTAAAGCAAGTTATTAATATTAAAACCATTCTTACTAGTATCGTATTTATAATTTAGAAGAAGGACGGTAGAATAGGTAGATAACTCTTCGACAAGTAGAAATATACCGGAAGTATTAACATTAAAGGGCTCTTCGAGCCACTTAAAAAGACGACCTCTATACTTAATAAGAGTATCCTAGAACTCGCGAGGGATGAATTTAATATATATAAGTACTACTAGCGCATGTTTAATAAGAAATCGAACTACGGCTAGCTACGAACTATATACCACTCCTATATCTAATAGTTTATTAGATAATACCCACTTTACTAGCTTACCTATATCGCTCTTTGGCCCGATCTTAACTACTATCTAATCTCGTACCCGTACTATACGAAGTCCTAGAATAGGGGCGATAAGACGGGTTTTAAGTATCTTAATAACGCTATTAATCAAATCCTTAATCCTAGCGATAGACACGGGTTTAATATAATCTAGGGGAGTATTAGTCTTAACGACGAACGAAGTAACAACTATACTATAATTATTCCCCGCTTCTATAAGTTCTTAAATAAATAGTAGTCGAAGGCTAAGCTCCGCGAGGGGGTTAATCAAAATAGTATAATCACGGCTATTAATGATAAGATCTATAATACGGACGATAAGAAACGATTTAGTCCCTTCGTCCCGGTCCTCTACTAGTCCCTTAAAGTACGTATCTCTAGCCTACTAATAATACACGGCGCCTAGGGTCCCGTAAAGGGTGGAAGACGTATAATACTTCTATAGTATATCGCGATTAGCCCTAATTATATAATAATGGAAGTGCCTAAAATGGGTATATAGGAATAACTTATAGTAGCTCATAGGAATTCAACTCTAGGACCTACGTCTCCGTTAGGATTTTCTAATAAATATAGCGCGATTCCTTTTACCTTCCTAGCCGTAGTTTAACTCCCGAGTTTTAACGCCGTTAGTAACGTATTAGTCGGCCGTAAAAGATAGGACAGCTAGAAGGTAAAAGAAGAGGCAGCTACGTGGCTTAACGCAAGTCCTTAATAACTTAAAGCTAAGGTAGACGCCTGGTTTAAGGAGGGCTCGAGGGTATTTATAGAGACCTTTAAGAAAATAGTAAGGTAGGAAAGGCTAGTCTATAGAGATAGGTTATTCTAGAAGGAATTTAACGAGGCGCGCACCGCTAAGCGGCTAATTAATTTTAAGAAATTCGAGTCTAATACGGGCCTAGATAACGTTAAAGAGAACTTCTATAGATAGAAGAGGCCTAACGAACTATCTAATAAGAAGGAATCTAACCTCTCTAAGATAAGCGACACGATTCTTTAGGAGCTGGCTCACGACCTTAAGTACTAAGATTAGGCGCCTAAAAACCTACCTAATTATTAGTTAAGGGCTACCCTTAACTAATAATCTAGGCTAAGGTTTACCCGCGCCGAGAGGTTTACTAGAGGCGTATTTTATTTATATTAAGGTCTTTCTTTTAGGCGTTCTTCACACGGTTTCTTACACGGTTACTATACTACTAAGGGTAGTAGTTCTATAGGCCGGGGAGGTATATATAGAAGGCCGCTCCTACAGCCCTATATATATATGTCCCTAGCTTAATTACATGGCTTTATTATATATTTAAGGAGGGCGTTTTCCTTGGTCATTCTACTCGGCGCGCTTCCCCCATTACTAATATTCGACTATTCGACCTTTTCTTACGTTTATAGGCCTCTATAGGTATTAATTATTAGGCT